>NC_045427.1:658689169-658989169 GCF_902635505.1 Sarcophilus harrisii
CAAAAGACCCCTGCCAGATCCCAGAATTCCTCATCGGGAGCTAATGAATGGGCCCTTTTTATGCACATAGAGTCAGCGTCCTGGCTCTTCTAAGCCTGAGGCATCAAATACACATCTTTCTCTCTCTCTCTCCTGGGCCAGATTAAAAATATAATTGAGAAAAAAATTACAAAGAATAAATTAAAATGTTAATATAACTTAGATGATGTTAATTGGTAGTTTTCTAAATCCAAGTGGGCCCACAGGGATCCTTATTCATAATTCAGAGGCCCTGTTTCCATGTCAGTTTAAACCACTGATTGAACCAAGCTCCACTTGAAGCTGAAGAGAATAAGCATATTAAAGTACTAGACCAAGGGCTTTACAAATATTATCTCAGGGGATCTTCCCAAGAAGCCTGGGAAGAAGGTTCTCTTAGTATCTCCATTTTATGGTTGCAGAAACAGAGGTAAGCTGAAATAAAATGACTTGTCCAAGGCCACACAGAGAGTAAGTGTCTGAGGCTGAATTTGAACACAAATTTTCCTAACTGTACACCCATAGCTTTATTACCTGAATTTAATTTAATTAATTAATTAATTAATTTTTATTTTATTTTATTTATTTATTTTCAGCTATAGAGCCTGAAAGAACTTTCACAATTACTGAGCCCACTCTGCCCTGGCTAAAGGTGCTTCACCATTCATTCAAGACTTTGAGGAGAAGATGGAGGTCCCCTAGACCTTGCCATCTGTTCACCCCTATGCTCTGTAGACCCTGGCATTTTGATATGACTTAGCTTTGGAGCCTGAGGGATTCTGGGAATCCCCTCTTCGGCTGAACTTATTTTGTTGTTTGTTTTGTTTCTTCTAATTAGAATGTAAGATTTTTGAGAGCAAGGATGCTCATAGATGAGGGAAAGAAGGAAAGAAGCACACATAAAACACCTACCATGTGCCAGGTGGCTAAGTGCTTTACAAACAACAATCCTGGGAGGGGAGTTATTATCAGACCAGAGAACTAGAGATATGGATTTGTGGGTCCCAGCATTCAATCCCATGTCTGCTACTTGGAGGTTGGGGAAGGTTTCTTGGGAAATCCCACTTCCCCCTCAATTTTCTAACCTCTAGAACAGCAATATTGACTTACAGGATCTTCCTTTCAGCTCCAGATCCAGTGATGTTCTGGCTCTGAGATTCCATGACCTTCTGTTATCCTTTCCATTTCTCAGTGAATCCCTGGTGTTTTCCGCGGCTTTCTCCCTAATTCTGATCAGATTCCTATTGTTCTCAATCGTTTCCCTTCCTCTTCTTCTGTCCTTGGGGAAGATTAGAGGATTTCCAGGAAGTTCCAGATGAACTTCTCCTGCTTTGAACAACATTGGCTGAACTCCATTGAATCACTAGTGATTGAGCTAGATGGATAGAGAGGAAGACCCGGTTCCTCTGCAGAGCTATCCCTTGCACAGATTTCTAAAGTCCATAGGCAGCAACCAGAATAAAGTGGGTGGGATTTGGAGCTGGACAACCTGAGGTCTCCCTTGTTCTGCCATTCATTGTGTGCCCGACTTTAATTTAAGCTCCAGAGACTGGGGGTTGGACTAGACAATAAGGACCCTTCTGGCTCCAGATCTGTCCCGTGAGGAGGTTATGCGTTGAATTTGATGGTATGACCTTCTCTGTCCCTCATTTCATCACCTGTAAAATGAACCCAATGACCTTGAATGTTCAGGATCAGCCTCAGTCTAAGAGCCTGTGCCCCTTCATCAGGTGCTGTGCCATTGGTCTCATGGATTACCGCCTCTGTTTATCTCTTCCCATTTGGCAAGAACAACCTCCTCTGACTCTATTTCCAGGGGAAGGACAAAGAGCCGCAGAGGACATTAACTTCCCTCACCCACCCGCCTCGGAATTGTCCTCTGTCTTATTTTTTCTCCCTCTAATGTTCCTAGTCTGCTGTTTGCATTTCCCTAATCTTTGCCACAAATTACTAATAAATAGTAAGAGAGTCCATAACTGCAAATAGGTTACAAACCGTGCATATTTAGGGATATTAAATTAAAATACTTGCAGAATTACTGGGCTACCAACCGAGTAAGCCGTTAGCAGTGCAAATGGATGGCCTGGGTCAGGTGGATTCTCCCAGCACTTACAAATGGTATTACAGCCGACTTCAAGCCCAGGAGTTGCTGCTAATCAAGGACCCTCGGGTTGATCAGCTGGCACAGAGCAGATAGTCCGTCCCGGGACTCCTTTCCTGGAAGGAGATTCCATTTCTTGTCAGAACAAAGCAATTTTAGGATTATTCATTCCTGATCTGCCTGGGAGGAACATAGATTAGAGGGTGTGGCTGAGGCTGTTAACCAGACTCAAGGCCTGGGCCCTGGGAGAAGAAACGGCTCAGTCTCAGTCAGTGAGAGCCGGTGACTTCCCCATTCCTCCTCCCCATTCCTCCCTCTCTATTCACCTTCAGGCTTTACCTGCTGCTGGCTCCAAGTCCCAGATAAAGGAAGCCTGGGAAGCAGCAGCTGCAACAGCAGGAGCCAAAGTCTTAGTTGCCATGGAGACAGGAGGACAGTTTGGGGAGCCAAAGAATGGCAGAGCAGGGAAGGACCTAAGAGAGCATCTCAACCCTTTTTGTGTCCAGATAGAAAAGCTGAGGTTTCCAGAGAAGGACAGACTGACTCAAGAATACACAGAGATGGCAGAACTCCCAAACTTGGGGAAGCCATGGTTCTGTCCATGAAGGGCACGTGAGGGTCGGAAAAGAACCCACCAAGTAAATGGAGAACGGAGCTGGAGCACTGGCTTGTGTGTGTGTGTGTGTGTGTGTGTGTGTGTCTTCACCCTCAATTTCTTGACATGATGGGAATAAGGCCACCATGCTCTCATTGGGGATGAGAGGGAGTTAGAAGCCTCAGATCTCTATGGCAATGAGAGGGTCTCCCCTCCCCCTTGCTGAAATAGGGTTTTTTTCTGGCATATTACCCATAGTTCATGAAGATGACTGCTGGTAAGATTAGAAGCCATAATGACCAAGCTTCACTTTCCTATTGTTAGGCATGAAGAAGGCCCAAGAGCTTGGTTTGCCCCATGAGTAACAAGGTTTCTGATGAAACTAGCAGCCTTCAGAGGAAGGACAAATGGACCTGCTTCAGGCATTTTTTTAATGAGTCAAAATATTTTCCTTTATTGTCTCTCCCGCTGGAGAATCCTACTCTTCTGTTTCCATTTAGAAAAGAGAGAAAGACAGAGAGACTGAAAGAGACAGAGAAACAGAGATAGAGACAGACAGACACAGTCACAGAGACAGCCAGAGGGAGAGATAGAGAGACAGAGACAGAGAGAAAAAAAGAGAGAAAGACAGGGACAGATGACTGCAGTCGGTCCTGGATGCAATGGGAGACCTTGGCCTTTTCCAGCCAAGGTCTTCCATAGGTCTCAGTTTGACTGAGGCTGCACCCGTTCAGTGATGAAGATTAGGCAGCAGTTGAGGCAAAGAATCTCCTTTTTCCCCTAATCCAAAAAAAAATCCAAATAAATAAGTAAATGAGTGAAGAATCTGGGAGGGGAAGGCCCTCAGTGTCCCTGGCCAAAGCTGCAAGGACTTCTATTTCCATTCAAAATGAGTGAATCAGGACCCAAACAATGACCAAAGGGAGCCTGGCCTAACATCTATTGGTGGCCAATCAGAATCGGATTGATTTGGCTTAAGACCTGGTCTTTAAGAAAGAAATTTTATAACCTGTAAACTCCAAGCAAGGGAGGATTCAGAGATGCAAAAGAGAAAAAAATGCTTTTAAGAAGATCTGTAGGTAAGATTATGATACCCTATGTGGACAGAAGGAGGGAAAGAAGGCAATAAGGGAGAGAGAGAGGGAGGAACAAAGGGAGGAAGCAAGGAAGGAAGGAAGAGAAAAGAGGAACGAAGGAAGAAGACACGAGCTAGAGGGGCAAAAAGAGAGTGGTAGCAGAGAGAGGAGAAAAGAGAATGAGCACAGAGATACAGAAAAAGACAGATAAGCTCAGAGAGAGAGATAACATCCTGCCAAGAGCTGGGAGAGCTCAGGAGATTTCCCTCCCGGCCGGTGACTTCTCTTCCATTTCTCATCCTTTGGCTGGGAATGACCCCTCTTAGGGTCGCACAGTGGGTGTGAGAGGGTATTCATGGCTGGTGCATGTCTGCACGGGGCATGTCATGAGTGGGGAGAAGACTCTGGGTTGTTTTTAGTCTCTTCCTCTTAGGGAAGGAAGGTCAGTCCAAATGGCTACTGTGGCCAAGCAGCTGGCAGGGTAGTGTCCCAACCCCTCCACCCACCTCCAGCCAGGCAAGGACGCATAAGGAGGCGGTGGTTGTTGCCTGGGCTCTTTCAGCAATAGGAACCTGTGGGCATCACAAGTGTGCCACTTGGAGCTAATTGTTTGGGGACATTTCTTCTCTTTTATCCATAAATTAAACCATTTTAAAAGAGATTCTTGTATAGGACTTCTATACCAATGGGAACCAGAGATAGTTATCAGGTGCATAAAAGTGTATCCATGGAGTCCAGAGGCAGGGAAGGGAAGCAAGAAGAAGGAACATCCAGGACGGCCTGGCCAGTGGCCCCTGGAGTTTCCCTGAGAACAGCAACATGCCTGGAGATGCCGAGGGTCCTCTCCCCCTAGCTCTATCGGGCTGCTTTTCATTTTGGCTAATGGAGCTCCAGACAGCATGCACAGAAAACCAAGTCAGCAATGGCAATGTGATAGGATAGAATCATCCAACCGTGATGAACTGAAAACAAACAAAAAGACCTACCGAGTAGAAAAGGAGCTTGGAATTGCCAGAGGAGCTCCGTGAAAACAAGCATTCTAACCAAGAAAGACTTTGCTGCTGAAGGGGACCTGCAGCTAGAGCTTGGCTATGGCCTTGTGGGCTGGGGGATCCCCAAAGAGAGAGACAAAATGAAGATGAGTTGTGATCACTGCCATTCAGCAGAGGGGAGAGAGAAAAAAGACTCCCCAGATCAACGGAGCAGGGAGCCCCCGGCCCCTAATATCTTTGAAAAACATCCATAACTCTGTGGGGGAGCAAACAGTAGCACAGAAAGGCAAGAAAGGTTCAAGCAGGGACCTTGAGTTGGGATCATAAAGTGACCTAATTTGTTCCGTGCTGTTTTACAGCCACAGCTTCCTCCAGGCACAGATAAATGAGCCCACTTTTACCTCTCCCGTTAGTAGCATGAGATCCTTTGGGAAAGTATTCAGTTGCATGTGTGCATGATGGTGGTTATGGACCATACTTGTCACTTACTTTGGCTTTGAGTTTTGCCCTCTGGCTATTGAGTAAAAGAACGACAGCGGGATTACTATTGGATGCATCCATATCCAAAGAGTACTTCCGCCCTGAGAAAGTGGGGATTTCCCATTGCCCACTATTTTCCACATGTATCTCTTACCTGATCGCCATGTCCTTAGGGGAAAGGAGAGGGACAACATGAGAAATAGGAAGACATGAGGGAAGAGAGAGGGGGAATGCTTTCTACCTTGTCAGGAGTCTCCTGCGTGATTTGCCAAGGGAGTATGAAGTGGAGAGGTGGGAGCTGCATCTGGGTCCAGGGGAAAGATGCAGATCCAGGTGACTGGAGATGGCCCTCCATCTCAGGTGAGAAAGATGGAGGGAGTTTTGTAGTAGGTTTAATAAGGGACAAATGCTTTGAAAAAATCTTTTTAATTAAAAAATAGTGAGCCCATTAGAAAAGTGTAAAATTATTGCCTTGGCAATAGTGTGGCCTCAGTCATTTATTAGCTATGTGACCCTGGGCTAGTCACTTTAATCTCTTTGTCTCAATTTCCCCATCTGTAAAATGAGGTGGAGAAAGTAATGACAATACTCTAGTATCTTAAGCAACTAAATCCTAAACTGAATCACAAACAGTGGGACATAACAGGGAAAAAAACAAAAACCAAAATGGATAAATTTGTGATATATCTAGTCAACAATGCTTTGTGACTTTATCCATTTTTTTTGTTCAGTCACACATGAAGGTGATTAAGGGAGTAAATGATGGGATTTATCCAAATTTGGAGACTAGAAAGGCATTAGAGGTGGAAGGACAAGGGGGGAGGAATCAGATCACTGAGGAACTTTCAACATATGGAAGAGATTAGAACACAGGAAAGAAAGGGGATGTGGGGTGGACACCCTATGTAATGATCCTTCTGGTTATGCTATCCTCCAATCCTAATATCTCTATTTTATCCACCCATTAACCAATCAACAAATATTATTAAACACCTATTATGTGCTGGGCATATATGCACTGAGGAATACCTGTATAAAGAATGAAACAATCCCTCCTCAAGATGAGTTTACATTCTAATGTGAGCCACAAGTGTATCTAAACATAGCTACAGCACAAACATAAAATAAATAAAAGTAGGGTTAGCCGGTGTTTGACTAGGAAATGGTTTGGGGGAAAGTCCAGCAATTGGATTGAATCAGAAAAATCTTAATACACAGTGTTGGGCAGAACTGTATCTTCAAGCAAAGGGGGATTTTGTCCTCTGTGACATAAAAGGAAGGAGGGCTTTCCAAGCTGAAGATCTGCCCAATGCAAAAGCAGGGAGCTGGGAGCTGGGAACGGGAGCTGTGAGGGGAGATCAGGAAGAAATGTTTGGCTCCCTCACAGAATGGGAAGGGAAGAATAATGTCCTATCGGGTCTGAAGGAGAGCTTGGAGTGATATAGCAAACATGCTATCAGATACTGTGATAAAATCTAGGAAAACCTTTCCTTGGGACAGTGGTTTAATAATTCTGCCCAAGAAGAAACCAAGTTCCTCAGGAATGATTTGTTGTTGGTAAAGCCCTAAAGATTCTTCTAAATCGCCTCCCAGGGCCATGGACGTTTCAGACTTAGTTATGGAAGAGTAAGACCGAGGCCATCTGCAGAAAGATCCAGGAACTTTTTAATTACTTTCCCCCCATTTGTTAAGTGCCAAGTGTTACTGATAAAGTGTTTAGGTTGAGAATCTTCTCCTTTCCTGGATGTCTGGATTTCGATCCTGACAATTCCACTTGCCTTATTACCTTATACACCTGACTTAACTGCTGGTGGGTCTCAGTTTCTTCATCTGTAAAATAGGAGAGTTGAGCCAGATGGTTTTTGAGGTCCCTTTTGATTTTAGAACCTATCTGCCTCTTCCTTTCATGAAACCTCTGATTCTGTTTTCTCTTTAATATTTCAGCTGTGTTCACAGGTCAGTTTTCAATAACTGAAGACAAAATCAGCCAGCCTTCATCTCGATAGGAAGTGAATGAAGCTCTAAATCTACCATCTCAAAATCTCGCCACAATGGGAGAGATGACAACCTCACTGAATGCTGATTTCATCAAGAGGAAAGTTTTTTTTCAAGGTTGACAGGATAAATCTTTATTTCAGAATAGCTTCTGATACACAAATGGCCCTAAGTTAAAATCACAGGAGTTGGAAATCTAGGACTTCAGACACATAATCCTCTCAGATCTGAACACCCCCTCATCAATCACAATAAGGAGCAGACTTATAATCTCCACCTGGGGCCTCACAGAAATAACTCCCCTTTTTGGTCATCCAGAAGAGACTGGATTCAGCTCAGCCTCATCCATCAACCAGAAAATTGTGCTAGTTACAGTCTTTCCATTCAACACGAGGCCTCAGCTCTTAATAGACCATTACTCCTCTCCCTGGAGACTTTCTCAGCAGCAAAAGCACCATCTTTGGGTGTTGTTGCTATGGTTGTTTTGTAACTGAATGGATGGATGGATGGATCATTGCCCTTTACACAGTAGGAAATGTATTCCTGTTTGCTCTCATATGCAGTCCTCTGCATGTTGTTGTTGTTTCGTCATTCAATCATTCCGGACTATCATATCCCCACTATATGATGGCATGGACCATAATCTGCTGGGTCCTTCTATATCCTCCACTATCCCTGAAAAATCTCTGTCCAAGTTCATGGTTATTTTTTATTTTGTTTTGCTTCTGTGTCACTATAAATCTCTTCCTCTGCTAACCTTTTTTCCCCCTTTTTCCTACAATCTCTTCCAAGATCAGAGTCATTTTCAATGAGTCCCATCTTTTTATTATGTGTTCTTTGCATAGTAGGTGTTAAATCAATATTCAGTGAATATTGATTTTATCAATAAGTAGATGATTAGAATCATCTAATTCCAAGCCTGGAATGGACCAGAGAGATTATCCAGTAGCATTTTGTGGTTTGGAAAACAGATTCCTAGGAAGGCTAAATAAATCTAGGGGGTGGTTGATGGAAACTCAAAGGATCCTTATTCCAACTCCAACTTTCCCAGGCGAGTCCTGTGTTTCTCCTAGAACTAGACAACTACAACTTGCTTCTGGAGTACCAGCGAGAGCTCTGAGAATCAGAGGTGAGGATGTCAGTTCAAACTCTCAAATATTTGCTTCATCAACATATTTTCCATGGAGAATCATTTAGTCAGTAAGCCATATATAATTTTTAGAGAGGGGAGCTTATTAAGATTGCTGGGTTCAGAACATTTAAAACAAAACCTTCTCTCAAAATCTGTGACATATTCATCCCCAAGTACATATAGTATACATCAGAAAGTGAATTCAAGATTGAACAGCAAATAGGCAAAAGGTTAACTCACATTGCCTGGTTAGTAAATATTCCACTTGACCATCCACGTGATAATCCAACAGATATTTTTTAATCCATTGAATCTGTATATAGTCTGTTTTTGGCTTGCACCATACAGACTTCTGCTAGCCAGTGCTGTCTAGGGAGCCAAGGGTTGGGGAGAGACATGATGGGAAATGAAATTTGGAAATATCGGAATTTTACCATACTCCACACTCTTTGATGCATGCTAAGTCTTTTACTTAAGTCATTGATGAAAACGTTAAATGACACAAGGGCAATAGCTAATCCAAGATTTTTGCCAGAGACTAGTGATGAACTATTAACAATCATTCTTTGAATTTGGCCATACAAGAAATTTCTTTTTTTTTTAAATTTCAAAAACTTATATTTTCCAATTACATGTAAAACAACTTTTAACCTTTTTTTTAAAAAAGAAATTGAGTTCTAAATTCCCCTCCATTCTCCCAGCCTTCCCCAATCAATGAGAAATAAGCAATTTAATAAAAGTTCTACATCTATAATCATTCAAAAACATTTCTATATTAAACATGCTGTAAAAGAAAAGACAAGTAAAGAAAGTTTTAAAAACAATCGTGTTATGATCTGCATTTAGACTCCAATATTCTTCCTCTGGAGGTCGAAAGCAATTTTCATCATAGACTTTTAAATATCATCTTGAGTCTTTGTATTGCTGGAAATAGTTGTCATTTCTAGTTGATCATCTTTACAATATTGCTATCACTGTGAACAATATTCTCAAAGTTCTGCTCAGTTACTTTGCATCGGTTCATAAGCCTCCCCAGGTTTTTCTGAAAAAGCATCTCAGTTTTCACACATCCCCTCCAACACTTATCATTACCTTTTCCTGTCATCTTAGAAAAATCTGTCAGGTGTGAGGTAGTAATTCAAAGTTGTTTTAATTTACATTTCTCTAATCAATAGTGATTTAGAGCAATTTCTCTTTACTTCAGATGGCTTTAATTTCATCATATGATGTTATAGGCCAGAACTCTGAACTTGAAACAAAGGATTCTTACAAGATACTAAGTCAGTGGAATTGATAGACAATAGTTATCTAATTTAGCCTGGTGCTTGACAGTTCTCTAGTTCAGTCCATGTACTTAGTACTTACTATAGTTCTACTAGATTCACACCTTTGATAAGAGACCATTATAAGCTCTAACAAACTCAGCCAGAATCAGAACTGGGGAAGACAGAGAAGTGGTGGCAGGCTCTCCTCCTTCGATTCTCCGCTGAAACCAAAATCCGGAAGGCCTCCAGAAAACTATCCAAGCCCCAAGTGAAGGAGACAAGACTTTGAAGGAGACAATAAAGGATTTGGACTTTTAACTCCGGGTACTCGTGTGGTGATTACTCTGAACTGAAATGAAGGCTGCTCCCAGAGAACCCCAGGAAAACCTCAACAGAGAACATTACATTTTAGAGAAAATATTACAATATGAAAATTGTCTATTCATATCTTATGACCATTTATCAACTGGGGAATTACTTGTATTCTTATAAATTTGACACAGTTCTTTATATTTTTAGAAATGAAGCCTTTGTCAGAAATACTGGCTGTAAAACTTTTTTCCTCAGGTTTGTACTTTTCTTTTCATCCTGTTTGCATTAATTTTGTTTGGGCAAAAACTTTTAAATTTAATTTAGTGTAATCAAAGTTGCATTTCACAGTGTTCTCTAGTTCTTCTTTGCTCATAAGTTTTTTCCTTCTCCAAAGATCTGATACATAAACTATTCCTTGCTCTCCTAATTTGCTTATGGTATCAGCTTTTATGACCAACTCATGGTACTATTTTGACCTGATTTTGTTATGGGATGAGAGATGTAGGTTCTATGGAAAGTTTCTAACATCATTTCTCAGTTTTCCCAGCAATTTTTGGCTCCATTTTCCCATCTTGGCTCCATCCCAGAACTCCTTGTTCTTTTTTTCTTTAAAAAAATTCTTTGGGATACAGATTTAGTGGTGATATTGCTGGATCAAAGTACATGAACAGTTTCTATAGGCTTTTGGGCATAGTTCCAAATTGTTCTTTGGAATGGTTGGATCAATTCACAATTCCAATAACAATGTGTTAATAATCCAATTTTCTCACATAACCTCAACATTTGCCATTCATTCAAGCCATTTCAAAAAATACCCAAATGTATTCCTCTTTAGTTCATGATGTCCATCTACTCCAAGGTATTTTATCAAAGGATTTTTATAAAATTACTATAAATTAAGTCCATAATATTCTTTGTTCTCCTTATCTATTGTGTTCTAATCCTTTAAAAGCAGGGATTGGTGAGCTGAGATTAGATTTTAATGGCCTAATCTTTTGTTCTTGATGAATCCAGATTGGCTTTTAAAAAAACAACAGTCTCCTTTTCATCTGTTCAACAATAATATCCATAATGATCTAACCAAAATTTTTCTAGAAAGCAACTCAAACTCATTAATCTAGAATTTCCAACCTCCAAGTAATTTCCTTTCTTGAAAATCTAAACTTTTCTCACCTTAGTGATAAGCTTTAACAAATTTCATGGTTTAATTTTGCAATTTCAGTGACAGTTTTCTCAATATGATTTGAAATTGTCAAAAGTATCTCCACCCCCCCCAACCAATGTGATTAATGTAATTCCCATATTTTTCCCTTTTAGAAGAATATTTAGAATGTGAAAACTTATCAGAGTAGGGAGGGTTTTTCCTTACATTCCAATGCAAAATTCTGAATTATCTCTAATGTACCAGCCATCTGAAACCACAGAATGTACTGGCTCTCATCCCCCCTCCCAATTTTTGCCCAGGGAGATCTCAGACACTGTCTTCTGTACCACAGGCTGAATGCTCAAGTCTTCGGTTCCATTCTCTACCTTGTCCCATGTCACAGCATAGCATGGACATTGACCAGCCTCAAGAAAAAGAAATGGGAAGCCTGAACTGGAGATATATTCTTGGCAAGGTCAGAGCTCTAGTTTCATTCTTCCTCCTCTAGTTAGCCATTGGTGACCGAGACGGAAAAAGAAGGGAGGAAGGAAATGGGGAAAAGATGGTGGGAATTAGCCTACAAACAAAACACAAAGGGTTCAAATGCCCTCACATGCAGCAATGAGAAAACAAGCCAACCTGTACCACATGAAGACATCTGTTTAAATAATATAGAAAAAGAGGTGAGATTAAGCTAAATCATCATTCAGAATTTGACCCAATGCAATAAGAGGTGCAATGGATTAATGCAGAAGCAACACAATCACCCATCACCACCACAACTATTGTAGCTTTTGCTCATGTACTTATTACTTGTTTTCTAAAATTATAACCTGCCTCCTGAGAGACCATATCCCAGGCCTGACACATGGAACACCAGGAAGGCTCATTTGTCACTCTCCATCTTGAATTTGATCTCCTGAATGGTGAAGATGAGGACCACATTTCTTCCCAGCTGAATCAAAGTCCTGACAGCTTCATGATAATGATCCCAATTTGGTACCATAATTTTCTTCATATAAGGAAGAAGAAACATTCAAGCATCCAAACCAATCAGTCAACTGTGGAATTAATGCTGGTGTCCCAGGATCTTAGAGTATATAAGAAACAAAATGAAATAATTATACTTTAAACATTCAGGTAAAGTTTATTTCCATTTCTTACACAAGCTCTACTGATAGAATATTTCTGAGAGAACACAGAGAACATTCATTAGCACTTATTTCAGATTGTATCTAAGCAGATTCAGTAAGTTCACAAACTGAAACCTTTGTAGCAAAACTAATTCCACTCATTATATTCATGCAGTGTTTATCAGAGCAATTTATCTTCCCACCAACTTTGGCTAGAGGCAGTAAATACCAAAAAAAGTCACATCTTGACCTAATCTGACTGTCCTTCTATCAAAGATGATTTTGTTTTAAAAAGGGAAAAAATATATAAATGAAGAATATATTTTTCAAGTCAATGCAGTCATTCATTGCTAGTAGAATTGAACATGATGTTTAAAAAGATAAATCTGGCATCAAGCATCAAAAGTTTCTTAATAAGCATGGCCTTTGACCCTACAATTCCATTCAATCAAACAGTAAGGCAAGAAACACTTACTAATTGGTTCATATGTGTAGGTACTGAGCCGAGTTCGAGGGAGAGAAAGAAATAAACCAAACAGCCCCTTCCTTCTTGAATCTGATTGTATATCCAGTGAAATAATATGGAATATGACACTAAGGCATACAGTATACTATTCAGAGCAAATGCCAGGTATTCAGGGAGAAGAAGAAAAAGCTTCTCAGGGATCAACCAAAACTTTAGTAGAGGAGGTAGAGGGGAGTTAGGTTGACCTAAGGTCAGTCCATGCTCCTTTATACTCAATTCAATTCTCCTTGCTCCTAATCACCCAATTTCCTATTTCCTCTCCTTTCTCTTTCTTCTAAACTCTGTAAAATCTGGCTTCCCATCAATTATTCAAAAAAAGTTACATTAAAGTTCAAAAAGATCTTTTACTGACCCAATCTAATGTCCTTTTTTCTTTAATCCTCATCTTCTTTGAACTTTGACACAATCAATCTTTTCTTTGGGGAAAAGCTCAGCACAGAACCTGGCACACAGCAAGTATTTCCCAAATGCTTGTTGAATTGACAACTTGAGTTGTGACAAAAGCTTGGGATTCTATGGGGGATGAAAGGAGTCCTTTCATTGTGGAACATAGGCTTTGAAAGGGAGGAACATGGGGGCTGGAATATCTCTATTCAAGGATCAGTCTGTAGGCTACCATGATTGGAGCGAAGAGCAGCAATATATTCTTAGCATGGAGAGGCAAGCCACTGCCATATTATGAAGGATTTTAGATACCAACAAAAGAGAAATGACTATTCTAGCATGGAAAGACTAGGGAACTTTCAAGCAGGGGACGGGGGATATCATAGTTAGATGGATATTTTGGGAATATTCTTTTGGCAACTGAGTAGAGGATGGAATGGGTTGGGACTATTTACCCTTCAAGTGTTACCAGAAGCAAAGACCTATTTAGTTGTTCCAAGATTTTCATAATGGATTTATGTAAAGTCTGGAAAAATCATCAACAGTGACAACCACAATATGTTGCATTAGAAATAACGTAAATTTCCAACAAACAGGAAATAATTAACACATTTTCCCACTGATAAAAAGAAATCATTAAAATATTTATGAAATAACACAAAACCAGCTGGTCAGAGACAGTCCCTGATCTCAAGGGATACTCATAATGCAAGGAGATGATACGCCTAGGAATTCTTAGCCATTAGTCAAATAGAGAGGCCCAGGGTTCCTTGGGTATGAAGGCAAATAAAACAATATTGCAGGTACTTTTGGTCAGACGCCATTTAAGACCGCCAAGGATACTGGTGGGGAGGACTTGTCCAAGCTTTCTCTAGCTGTGGATGCTGAAGGCCTTGGGAAGCAATTGTCTGGTTCCATCCAAGGCTTGCTGCCTGAAGGCCTGGGATGGGGCAGATTGGGGCCAGGTCGGTGGTTCTGCACTTATGGGGCCATGGCTTTTCTAGGGTTCTTGGGCTTGTCCCTGGGTCAGGAGCAGTGGGTGGAGGTTCACTGGGGCTGGGGTGATAATGGTAGGCTCCTTTTCCATCACTCTGTGGCTGTTTTCTGAAGTGCTGCTGTCCCAGCACTTCTGGGGTGGGTGCTGGTGGACCCTGCCCCTCCTAGCGTCCCACGCAGATCTTCCTCCTCTCTTATGGCTGGGTCCAGGCCACTCCTAGAAGGTGATGTTATTCTGAAGAGACAGCTGAGACGATAAAACAACAGCACTGCCGAGCCCTGTTTGCTGGGAACCTTGGGAAGAGATTCTCTTGTCCCTGTGTGGGCATTGATTGGTGTAGAAGACTGCTCTAACTGAAATTGGCCTTTATTTCACAGAATTTTCATAACTTTTGCACCAAAACAAGAAGCCCATAGCTACGGAGAGGGCACTGCATCAACCCACTTTCTACTTATGAGCATTTCAGCCCCGGCAGATTACTTCTCATATCTGCAACTGATTAAATCAAACACTTTCAGCATTTCAGGGCTTTGCCTTGAAACCAATCTCTACCTAAAGAATGGCTTTGTTTACATACAGTGACATTTTACAGCTCAGTTCTTAAACTGGACAGATGCCTGGTAGTTTTAGGAGCAAAATAAATGTTTTTGTCTCCTGGGTCTGGAGAAAGATCACTGAATGACTCCCCTCCCCATAAAAATCCAGCAAGTCTAGCCCACCCCACCCCGTGAAGAGGAGACAGAAATCAATAAAATCCTGAGCCACAAGCTTATCAAACTATTTCTCTGCCCTTGGTGCATTCTTGCTCTCTGAGAAGAAGGCGGGACCCACTGGCAGGCCTATTTTTCATTGCCAAAAGTCTTTGGAGTTTACTCCTCTTCCCTTCTCCCAGAGTGCTGAGTGTCAGACTTTGGATATTTGTTACAGAACTTATTGGGGATGCAGAAGAGAAATTTCCCTCTTCCCCTTAAATGGGAGCTGTCTATATGTAGGCAAGCCAGTGAGATCTGCCCTCTGTCCTCATTGGAAATCTTTATTTTTTATCACCTCCAGCCAAGGCTTCGGGCTCATATATGGTGACCAATCAAGCAAGCAAGGCACAAAATGGGTGTGAATGTGTGTGTGTGTGTGTACGTGTGTGTGTGTGTGTGTGTGTGTTATCCATGTAGCTTGTATGTGTCTACAGGGGTCTGACTAGACTATGAATATAGATTTCACTTGTCCTATGTCTTCTCCAACAGAGACTTCTTACCGAGAGAGAAGCAAGGGTCTGGTGTCACGAGACTAGCAAATCTCTTCTTGTTCAGTCTTTCCAGTCATGTCTGGCTCTTTGTGATCCCATTTTCTTAGCAAAAATATTAATTTGCCATTTCCTTTTCCAGCTTATTTTACAGCTGAGGAAATTGAGGCAAACGTAAGTGATGTGTCCAGTCACACAATTGGAACTGGCTCCAGTCGCCTCATCGTTGGAAAGAGTCACACCCATTAAAATTGATCATTGAATAATCTTGCTGTTGCCGTGTGTACAATGATGTGGTTTTGCTCACTTCCTGTAAGTCTCCCCAGGCCTCTCTGAAATCACCCTTCTGATCGTTTCTTACAGAACAATAATATTCCATAACATTCATATACCATAATTTATTCAGCCATTCCCCCACTGATGGGCATCTATTCATTTTCCAGGTTCTAGCCACTACAAACAGGGCTGCCCCAAACATTTGTGCACATACAGGTCCCTTTCCCTTCTTTAAGATCTTTGGGATATAAGCTCAGTAGTAACACTGCTGGATCAAAGGGTATGCACAGTTTGATGGCTCTTTGAGAACAGTTCCAGATTGCGCTCCAGAATAGCTGGATCCGTTCACAACTCCACAAACAATGCATCAGTGTCCCTGTTTTCCCACATCCCCTCCAACATTCATCATTATCTTTTTCTGTCATTTTAGTTAATCTGACAAGTGTGTAGTGGTACCTCATTTATCTTAATATGCATTTCTCCGATCAATAGGGATTTAGAGCACCTTCTCATACAACTAGAAATGGTTTTAATTTCTTTATCTGAAAATTGTCTGTTCATTTCCTTTGATCATTTAACTAGATCTGTTTCCTACCAAATACTAGTTCTACAAATACCATGTATTTGTCAACAGTAAATAAACCCACTTCTTCAAATTAAGAGTCATCAGAAATCAAAGAAGTTATATAGCTGAGAAGGTTCTAGCCAATACACAGAGTGAATGAGGTTAATAGACAGAGTCCTTTATTTCAATCAAGGGAGAGTTGCCCCGTGTTCTTCAATGCATTAAATAAACTTGTGGATAGGAACATAATAGAGATACCATTTCCTTTATGCATCGGTTCTCCCAGCATTTTACTATCTTTTCAGCAATTTCTTCCTGAAGAGAACCAGGAACTCTATGTCTTCTGTCTTGAAGTTAGTTGCCAGATGACCAGAGTCACTGTTCTTCAAGCTCTTGCCTACTATCACCCCACCAGAGAAGAAACCTTGAATTCTCAATCTCCAACTGAGGGGAGCATTTCATGTAAATGAAACCAAGTCCTCAGTTACATAAAGAATTAGGAGAACTCTGGAAACTACATATTGTGGACCATCCCATTCAAACCTTGGAGCTGTTTGTGCCGTGTAAGCAGATGTAGAATATCCATCAGAAACAGAGTAGATAATGGAGAATGATGAAAGCTAGAAGACTCATAATTTAGAAAATGAATGTGGAGCCACAAAAATCATTCTAAGACCGGGAGTTTTCCCTTTGAAGCCCTGGAAAGACCCTGAATCAAACTGTATTAAGTATGTGTTCACCTTCATGACGTCTGCCTCCTAAAGACTTCACTAATAGGATGTACTAGAAGGGTTGTCTGAATCCCAAGTGTGTTTCACTTCCACCCCTTCCCCAGGGCTCTCCAGCACCATAAGGGGAATGGGAAATGTCATTCCAGGCCTCGTCTAATTCCCCCAGTTATTGTTCCCTTCATTTTTAGATACCCTAGAACCTTGCTTCTATTTAAATATTTGTAGTCAGATAAGCTTTTATTAAAGAATATTTATTTCAAAGCTATAATAAAAACAAACATGTAAACATATCTCTATCCTCTACACTCTCCACTCAAATTTTAGGGAAATAATACTCAGTCTCTGAAGAAAGTTTACTTCATTCCTTCCATTGTATTAGTTTTATTATGTTCAAGTCCAAAGCTCCCCCTCACACCCACACACCTCTGGTTTCTCAGGGCTTCTTTTACGGGTTAGCTATAGCATCTAGGCTAAAATCATGGGCACCAATTCCCCATGGCTTGAGTTTCCACATCAGGGACAGCTGTCCTTATGCCTAGAATTGAAAGGGACAGGTTCAACCGACCCAAAGCCTACAGAGGACCTTCCATGAAGAGATCCTCAAAATGTGAAGTACTTTTCCTTTTGGGCTCTATTCTGCATCATGGTGGCAACTGCCTTGCAAAGTTTATCCCTCCTTTTATTTTGCCCAATTTGCCAGAAATAATCAGGGATTGACAAGGCAAAGTGATGTCTGTTAGGACACCATTCGAGAAATCATGTTTGATTGTCAAATGTGCTGGAGGAAAGATGGAGGCAGACTTTGGTTGAACCAAATAAAATCTAGTGAATGGCTAATGAAATAATGAGCACAGCGAGAGCTTGACTTTACAAATTTCCGGCAATTATGATTGACATTATATGGGTGAGTTTTCTTGGGAAGCCCTTCCCTCTCTCTAATCTCTGATAGAGGATGCTGACAATACCTGTCTAAATAATAAAGTCATTCAGTAACAGAATGATGGGCCAGAGGGTCAGCAGCCCCAATAGGCCACCGGGATAGAAATGGGGAATTATTCATGGATCCTATTCTGCTAACTTCAGATGTTCAACTTTTTTCTTTCTGTCCCTGTCTTCATATGAATCAGTTTCATGTTTTTAAATGATTTGTACAAAGAAAAATCATATTTGTTTAATTCATCTAAAATGTAGCTACTGATGGCTTCCCTGTTGTGACCATGATGCATTGCTCTTCAGCATTAAGTATCAGTCAAACAATAAGCATTTATTGAGTGCCTAAAGCATGTTAGGCACTGGGTGAGATACTGAGGTATAAAGGTAAAAGCAAAAGGACTTGTTTCCTGAAAGAGCTTTTGTTCTACTGGAAATAAACAGCATTTTCCAATATATAAGAGGATGGATATAGATGATTGGTATAGATGTGGATGTAGATAGAGCTCTCAATCTTTCTGATTTTGTATGTCTAGATGAGTGTATCTGAGAGTATATAGTGCATATGTATATATGCCTGTGCAGTTATATATTATTGGTAGGCAGCTAGCTGACACAGCACACAGAGTGCTAGGCCTGGGGTCAAGAAGACCTGAATTCAAATCTAGCCTAAGAGACTCACTAGCTATGTGACGCTGAGCAACTCACTTCATCTCCATTTGGCTCAGTTGTCTTATGTGTAAAAATAGTTTATTTTATTATTAATTGTTAATAATAATGATGTTGTTCATGTACATTATATATTTATGTGCATATTTAAAATGCAAGAATGGATGAATGGATGGAGGGATAAAGCATGTATTTGGCACTAACTATATGCTAAACATCACAGCAGTCCCTGCCCTGGAGCTGCAAATACAAAGCTGGGACACTCTCTCTTCTCTGGGATTTCCCACTCCAGTGGAGGAGACATTCTATAGGGATGGTTTGAGCTGCCAGTCATATAGGAAAGTCTCGTTGTCCTTAGGATGTACTCTCCAAGCAGGTGGTCAGGACTGCCTTCAATTTCATTTCCACTGACAAAATCCCATCATTTTCTGATACTGAATCACTGGACGAGGCTTTGAGGATGAGGGCTTTCTTTTCTGGGTCTCCAGCAGCTGGGACTGTCTGGATGCTGAGGTGATTTCTCTGATGGCCATGGAAGCCTTGCTGCTCTTCTCAAGCTCTTGGGGGTCAGGGTTCTAGACTGTGTCCATCAGGGTGGGAGGGGAGATGGTGGTCAAGGTGGTGAAGAGCTGACTTCCTGAGAAAATTTTTGTTTTTTGAAATGTGCTATTCACATCCATCCCCACCATACTACCCCCTCCACGTGCCAGAGAGACAACCGGGAACAATGAGGAAAGGCTTCTGGACGTGGCATTTGAAAGGATGTGTGGCCTCCCAGGCCACGGCAAGGATGGAGACCGGGCGTAAGAGAGGGAACATGGGCACAGCACATGATCACATGGGAGTGGTGTATAAGGATGGACTTATTCTGGAAAAGTGGGTTTTCGAATGTTAAAGATTTAAATAGGTCAAACAGAGGAGTTTGCATATTACTCAGAGGCAAAGGGGTGACAGCAGCATATTGAGCAGCTGAGTGATAGGATCAGGTCTGCATTTGGCTGCCATGTACAGAAGAGATTGAAAGAGAGAAAATGAAACATTATTTTTCTTTTTCCCCCAAATCTATTGTTTTTAGGAGCTTACTCTTCATTTCTGCCCATCCTGCCTCCCCCCGCCACCTCCATCCTTGTCACTCACTCCTATGCTGAGAAGCCATATATTCCAACTACATAACATAAATAGGACTTTGAAAAACAATTACTCATTTTATGTCAATAATAAAAATCCATCTTCACTGATAAAAATTCAGTAACCTTGAGGAAGCACTGCTGGTGGTTCAGTGTGCTCATATCCCCCCATTCTCTTTGATCATGTTTCCTTGGGCAGACCCAGCCCAATGTGTGTCCATTTACATCCCCCCACAAATAACTGTATTTCAACATATATGTTTTCATAAAACATTCCATCACCTACTTATTTGAAAATACATTCACTCAAGGCTCATCTGAGGCATATCCACAAGAGACCTAATTATCTTGTTGTAGCTGAGGATGTCCTGTGGTGGGGCGTTGTGAGGCTACAGCCAGGCTATCCAAATGGAAATGTTTGATGATGAAGTTCATGCACTGAGATGCATGAAATTATGTATTTTTCATGAGAAAGCTCCAATTCTTGAGAGACTCAGAAGCCGGCAAGGTTCTTCACATAGTAGGTGCTCAGCCAATATTTGTTGTCATGATTTAAATTCACGTCTGGCTCTGACAATTCAAGAAATGCAGAAATTTTGTGGGAGAGAACTGGGCCTTGCTCATGGCAGATTCATTCTCTATCTATCTCTTTCTAGGTCCTCCTTTCTGTTCTGCCAAACCTTATGATATGAATGTGGTAAAGTGATCTTGATCAGCACGTGGATTGGACGATACCTTCAATGTGGCAGTAAACTTGAAAACACTTCAGATGACAGAAAGCAAAAGTCATCTAGAAAGACTCATCCCTTTTACATAGAAACAAATGTAATCCTAAGATAGTATAGTGGCTTTCCAGAATGCTTCTAGTGCCTCCAATTTCATTATTTCATTAATGTGGCTTTTTGTCCAACATAAGCTTCCATCTCTTTATGCTGCAGTCAAAGGTGTTTGTGATGTGCTGTGTGTAGTAATTACTCCCTTATCATTCCTATAAGACCAGGATAATTCCAAGTCTTTTCAAACTCAACAAAGCTGGCCATTGGTCTATCCTTGAGCTTAATCTGAACCCTGAGAGAGCTTGGCCCAACGTGCACAGTGTTCAAAATCCCAGAATCCTTTATACATCCTGAAAGAGCCTCAAAGAAGATCCCAATGGTGGAATAGACATTTTTCAAAAAAACATTAGAGCATCCACAGTTGTGCTGCCCTGACCCAGTAAGGATTGTCCTTATTCCAAACTCCAGGATTCTTGGTGTAAAGGCCTCTCTTCCTCTCTCTGCAACAAATCCCATTTTCCTTAGATAGTATACAGCTGGCTGGAGCCATGCACTGAAAAAGCTCAGAGAGATGCTGTGGGTCCTCAGACCACCCAGCCTTTCCCAGGAGAGCCAAGCCAGAAGTTTCCCTGCTTTTTTCCAGCTCCCTAGAAGCCCCCAGGACTCTGATTTTAGACTCATTTTTATTTATTTAATTTTTGCTTTTTAAGATTCCGATCTTTAGTTCACCAGGGAAAGTTTCTGTCGTATAAAAATATAAAATGTCTGGGAAATTTTACATGAAGCCTTTCCTGATATTCTCCAATGCCTGCCCCTCTAAATTGAGGGATTGAGGTGGCTCAGTGGCTAGAACCCTGGACAAGAAGCCAGAAGGACTGGAAGGAATCGCCTCAAATTCTTACTCTCCATGTGACTCTTTGCTGATCATCAGTTTCTTGTAAAATGGAGACGATAATAATAGCATCTTGTTAGCAGGGTGGCTATGGGAGTTAATTGAGATAATGCAGGCAAAGTATTTGGTGAAAATTCAGGCTCTGTGCAAACATTAACAGGGGCAGCCGTCTCCAGGGAAGCTGAGCCTGCCTGCAGGGAAACAGGAGACTGACCCTCGGCCCTTCTGCCCTTCTAAACTCTGCCTCTCTTGGAGCCCAGCAAGTAGGAGGAGTCTGCACTGGGTGCCGGCTCAGGGACTGAGATGGGGTCTCAGCAGTCTGGTTGGATGGATCCGAGCTCCAACAGCAGGGATTTCTGTACACGGGGAGTTCAGAGGGGGACAGAACAGCATGCAGGAGGAAAGATTTCAGTTAGGAAGGACACTGGAAAGGAGAGAGAAAAGATTTCAGTAGGATAAAGACACTGGAAAGGAGGGAGAAAAGATTTCAGTAGGGTAAGAACACTTGAAAGGAGGGAGAAATATAAACCTGAGAAAGGGAAAGAACATCCCTGGAAGTACATCCAGGAGCCACTGGCACCATAGAGATGGAGAGCAGGAAAGGAAGCATTCCTGGCTCAAGACTGACACTATTGCTGCTAGTAGTGTCAGCAATGGTGCTTGGGGGAGGAAACATCCTAAAGAAAGGGCTGGTGTGTCCTTTAAATATTCCACCCTGGTGCAAAGCCCCCCTTGATCCACCCTAGTTCTGGTTGTGGTAAGACACATTGTCTCAGCCTTTGCAGATTCTATTATTCAAACTTTTAGCTTCTGGTGCAGGAACAAGAAGTTTGCCAAAGGAATTGCTTTCCCCATGAGCCCTCCCGTGGGGAGCAAGCCTATGAGAAACTTTGTCTCATTGACTTCAGTCATATTTCACATGGGTGTTAGTTAACCTGGTTCACATCTTGGACACCGTTCAGAGATCTGAATGTTCACAATGCTAGGATTTTCCCTGTGACGATGTAAGGTTATAAATGACAGCACATGGAGAGGCAGGGCCCCAGAATCCACAGGAAGCTCAGAGGCTACTGGCCCCAACTTGTCCTTAGCCAAAAACCCAAGTAAAACAAACTGAACAAATTGCATCCAGCTTAGGCTTGATGGTCTTCCTGTGTGGGTTAGATGACCCCCCTCTGAGAGATCCCCTGACAATTTTCAATGACTCACTTGTTTTTCTTCTTCAGGTTTCTAGTATTAGAAACTCTCCTCTTCCTCTTTCCCTTCCCTCCTCCCTTCTCTCTTTCCTCCCTCTTTCCCTCCTCCCTCTCTCTTTCCTTCTCTTTCCTTCTCTTTCCTTCCTTCCTTCCTTCCTTCCTTCCTTCCTTCCTTCCTTCCTTCCTTCCTTCCTTCCTTCCTTCCTTCCTTCCTTCCTTCCTTCCTTCCTTCCTTCTTTCCACACATGTCTGCCTGGGTTTTTTCTTTATATAAATATGATATTTTAGTCCCTGTATTCATAATTAATCATCTCTATGAACAAACCAATCTCTATCATGTTTAGCAGTCATGGGGGTGAGTTTCTGACCACTTTGTACATTTCACGGTCCCAGAAGAATTGTAATAACAGATAACCCAAAGGTTAATGACATATTTCTGGCATGAGAAAGGAACTAGCTTGTTAAATTTTATTTGGTAGATTCTCTATAGAGGATTTAGATGAAACATAGATGGTTCTAATCAAGATTAAGTGTGGAGAAGACTCAGTCTAAAAGAAGAAATAACATCTATATCCAGCAAAGTATTAGAGAAGAAAAAAAAATAAGGAAGGAAGGAAGGAAGAAAGGAAGGAAGGAAGGAAGGAAGGAAGGAAGGAAGGAAGGAAGGAAGGAAGGAAGGAAGGAAGGAAGGAAGGAAGGAAAAAGGAAGGAAGGAAGGAAGAAAGGAAAGAAGGAATGTAGGAAGGGAGAAAACAAGGAAGGAAGGAAGGAAAGAAGGAAAGAGGAAGGAAGAATGCACATATATATGTGTATATATATATATATATACATACATATATATACACACACACATATATAATCTAATTGTATTGCACAGTACACGCAGTTGTTCCCACCATGTTTGAAACAATCCCATTTTCATGATATCTAATGCAACCCAATTGGCTTCATAGAGATGAAACTGGAACTTAGCAAAGGAGGAATAGTAAGTCTGCCCAAACCTTTCTCTCTTTAAGAAGGGCCAGAGCTTCAATTTGGATCCAGGTCTCCTGATTTCAGATCCGATTTTTTTTTTCAGGAATACAAAACGTGTTGAAAAATTTTGGCTTGAATCCTCTGCTAGTCCAGGGGAGACAGAGCAGCTTGGGAGGTTTCTGTTTCTAGCTGCTGAAAGTAAAATACATTGCGGACTCTTTCTAGATTGCTTCAGGTTTACAGTGTTTTGTCTGTACTTTTGTCATCTGATCCTCACAACTTCAGAGGCAGGTACTATGAGCCCCCTTTTACCAATGAGGGAACCGAGACCACCGAGGTTGCCAGAGTCCTGTGGCTGGTCAGTAGCTGAGAACCCGACCTGAGCACAGATCCTTTTAGCAGCCAACCTGGAGTCTCTCTCCTGCACAGTCCTGCTGCCTCTGGAGCTCAGACTCTGGGGACTGCCAGTCTCTGACCTGAGCCCAACCCTGCCACAGCAGCCCTCTCTCAGGCTGCCTTGCAGGGGGACTCTGTGACTTATCTCCAGCCTGGAACCTGGATGGCCCCACACAAGTTCTTTGTGAGTTGTTGGCTGGAGATGGTGGAGGAATAGCTTCAGGCCTGGGTCAGGAGGCCTCAGAGCTGGGACTGACTGAACCTGGCAGAGTCATTCCTAACCCCCTCAACCTCAGTTTCCTTTTCTATAAAACGGGGCCAAATGACCCCGGAAAGACTCTTGAGAATCTCTACCTGAAAATGACCAATGGAGAACATTTACTCCAAGGTTCTTTCAGGAGCAACACTGAGCCATTCTTCAGCCTCTTGTCCTGCCCTATAAAGCCATTACAGAGGAGCCAAGAACTGCAAATCTGTGACCGGCAAGAGACTAGCCCAGTCCAGTGACTCCTCTATCCCTCTAGACAACCCTTGATTGCCCCCTTTCCAAATTACTTTGGAACCAAGCCATTAACACCAGCCCCAAACTGCTCTCCTCTGACCTCCTTCTGAGCAGACCCTCAGCCATGGGGCTTGCCGTATTCTGTAGAAACGACTTCCCCTTCTTTTAACCTCAGCCATTAAGTCTGCCCTTCAGCACTGGCAGGCAGCAGCATAATTACATGCTGATCACTGTGTTTGTTACAGCTTCATGACTTATAAATATGAACAATGCCTTCTTATTAAATACGATAATCTCAGGATATTTCTTAATCTCACCAAAGCACTAACTGTATATCGGTTCTTTTGGGACATTTAAAGTCCTGGTGGGGGGAACACAGCCCTTCTGAGAAATAGAAAATATGTCCATGAGAGCCGGTCATCCGGGCAGCCCAAAAGCCACAGGTCCAAGGGTGAAAGCCGCGCAACCTGAGCCCTCTTCCTTCCTCCTAGTCTCTGCCTGCAAAAGTCTTAAACATCTTCCAGCAGCTGGGATGCCCTCATCCTTCTCCCTTTAATTTGGGATGACATTTGCCTAAGGGACTGTCTGAGTGAGTTCCCTGTCAGAGCAATGGAGATGGAGGCGATGGATTATGAGTGCACATCGTGGCGTGTGAAACTGCTGAAGTCTGCAATGCTATTGCCCATGGGGAGAACTGGGCCTTGGATTAAGATGTAAAGTTGAATATCAAACCATTCATTTTGAGCTGAAAGGACCTCAGAGATCTTCTGGGCTGACCCCCTCCTTTGGCCTCCAATGAGCAAGCAGAGGCCACGGAGGATAAGGGCTTAACCAAGGTGAACAGACATTAAATGACAAAGCTGGGATTTGAACCCTGGGTCTTCTTGCTTTAAGTTCAGTGTGGTTCATCCTGTCCTCTGAGGTCTCCAAAAAGAAAATCAGTACAGCAAAAATCAATGAAGAGATGGGCTTTGCTAGTCTTTGTCAAGTTTCAGCCATTGTGAGCAGATACTGGTGGACTGGCTGTTCAGTAGTTTTATTTTTTATTTTTTTTTTATTTAATAGCCTTTTATTTACAGGATATATACATGGGTAACTTTACAGCATTAACAATTGCCAAACCTCTTGTTCCAATTTTTCACCTTACTTCCCCACCCCCTTCCCTAGATGGCAGGATGACCAGTAGATGTTAAATATATTAAAATATAACTTAGATACACAATAAGTATACATGACCAAAACATTATTTTGCTGTACAAAAAGAATCAGACTCTGAATTATTATACAATTAGCTTGTGAAGGAAATCAAAAATGCATGTTTGCATAAATATAGGGATTGGGAATTCAATGTAATGGTTTTAGTCATTACCCAGAGTTCTTTCTCTGGGCATAGCTGGTTCAGTTCATTACTGCTCCATTGGAAATGATGTGGTTGATCTCGTTACTGAGGGTGGCCTGGTCCATCAGAACTGGTCATCATATAGTATTGTTGTTGAAGAATATGATCTCCTGATCCTCTCATTTCACTCAGCATCAGTTCGTGTAAGTCTCTCCAGGCCTTTCTGAAATCATCCTGTTGGTCATTTCTTACAGAACAGTAATATTCCATAATTTTCATATACACAATTTATTCAACCATTCTCCAACTGATGGACATCAATTCAGTTTCAGTTTTTAGACCACTACAAAAAGGGCTGCCACAAACATTCGTGCACATACAGGTCCTTTCCTTCTTTATAATCTCTTTGGGATATAATCCCAGTAGTAACACTCGTGGATCAAAGGGTATGCACAGTTTGATAACTTTTTGAGCATAGTTCCAAACTACTCTCCAAAATGGTTGGATTCGTTCACAACTCCACCAACAATGCATCAATGTCCCAGTTTTCCCGCATGCCCTCCAACAATCATCATTATTTTTTCCTGTCATCTTAGCCAATCTGACAGGTGTGTAGGGGTATCTTAGAGTTGTCTTAATTTGCATTTCTCTGATTAATAATGACTTGGAGCATCTTTTCATATGACTAGAAATAGTTTCAGTTTCTTCATCTGAGAATTGTCTGTTCATATCCTTTGACCATTTTTCAATTGGAGAATGGCATTGATTTTTATAAATTAGAGTTAATTCCATATATTTTGGAAATGAGGCCTTTATCAGAACCTTTGACTGTAAAAATATTTTCCCAGTTTATTGCTTCCCTTCTAATCTTGTCTGCATTAGTTTTGTTTGTACAAAAACTTTTCAGTTTGGTATAATCGAAATTTTCTATTTTGTGATCAGTAATGATCTCTAGTTCTGCTTTTGGTCATAAGACCTTCCCCTTCCACAGGTCTGAGAGGTAAACTATCCTATGTTCCTCTAATTTATTAATAATTTCATTCTTTATGCCTAGGTCATGAACCCATTTTGACCTTATCTTGGTGTACGGCGTTAAATATGGATCAATGCCTAGTTTCTGCCATATTAGTTTCCAATTTTCCCAGCAATTTTTATCAAACAGTAAGTTCTTATCCCAAAAGCTGGGATCTTTGGGTTTGTCAAAGACTAGGTTGCTATATTTGTTGACTGTTTTGTCCCTTGAACCTAATCTATTCCACTGATCAACTAATCTATTCCTTAGCCAATACCAAATAGTTTTGGTAACTGCTGCTCTATAATATAATTTTAGATCTGGTACAGCTAAGCCACCATCATTTGATTTTTTTTTTCATTAATTCCCTTGAAATTCTTGACCTTTTGTTTTTCCATATGAACTTTGTTGTTATTTTTTCTAGGTCATTAAAATAGTTTTTTGGGAGTCTAATTGGTATAGCGCTAAATAAATAGATTAGTTTAGGTAATATTGTCATCTTTATTATATTTGCTCGCCCTATCCAAGAGCATTTAATATTTTTCCAATTGGTTAGATCAGACTTAATTTGTGTGAAAAGTGGTCTGTAATTTTGCTCATATAGTTTCTGATTTTCCCTTGGCAGATAGATTCCTAAATATTTTATATTATCAGTAGTTACTTTAAATGGAATTTCTCTTTGTAACTCTGACTGTTGGATTTTGTTAGTGATATATAAGAATGCTGATGACTTGTGGGTTTATTTTATAACCAGCAACTTTGCTAAAGTTGTGGATTATTTCTAATAACTTTTTTAGCAGAATCTCTGGGGTTCTCTAAGTATACCATCATGTCATCGGCAAAGAGTGATAATTTGGCTTCCTCATTGCCTATTCTTATTCCTTTAATCTCTTTCTCAGCTCTTATTGCTATAGCTAGCGTTTCTAATACAATATTAAATAGTAACTGGTGATAGTGGGCAACCTTGTTTCACTCCAGATCTTATTGGGAATGGTTGCAGTTTGTCTCCATTACATATGATGCTTACTGATGGTTTTAAATAGATGCTGCTGATTATTTTAAGGAAAAGTCCATTTATTCCTATACTCTCAAGTGTTTTTAATAGGAATGGATGTTGGATTTTATCAAATGCTTTTTCTGCATCTATTGAGATGATCATATGGTTTTTGTTAATTTGGTTATTAACATGGCCAATTATATTGATAGTTTTCCTAATATTGAACCAGCCCTGCATTCCTGGTATAAATCCTACTTGATCATAGTGTATTATCTTGGAGATGATTTTCTGTAGTCTTTTGCTAATATCTTATTTAAGATTTTAGCATCAATATTCATTAGGGAGATTGGTCTATAATTTTCTTTCTCTGTTTTCAGCCTACCTGGTTTAGGTATCAGTACCATGTCTGTGTCATTGAAGGAATTTGGTAGGACTCCTTCATTCCCTATTTTATCAAATAATTTATATAGCATTGGGGCCAATTGTTCTTTAAATGTTTGTAAAATTCACATGTAAATCCATCTGGTCCTGGGGATTTTTTCTTAGGGAGTTGTTTAATTGCCTGTTCTGTTCTTTTTCTGAAATGGGACTATTCAAGCAATTTACTTCCTCCTCTGTTAGTCTGGGGAGTCTATATTTTTGGAGGTAGTCATCCATTTCACTTAGGTTATCAAATTTATTGGCATAAAGTTGAGCAAAATAACTCCTTATTATTTCTCTAATTTCCTTCATTGGTGGAAAGTTCTCCTTTTCATTTTTAAGACTACTAATTTCATTTTCTTCCCTCCTTTTCTAATCAGATTTACCAAAGGCTTATCTATTTTATTGGCTTTTTCATAGAACCAACTCTTAGTTTTATTAATTAGTTCAATAGTTTTTACTTTCAATATTTTTAATTTCTCCTTTTAATTTTAGAATTTCCAATTTAGTATTTGATTGGGGTTTTAATTTGGTCTTTTTAGTTTTTTAGTTGCATAGCCCAATTCATTAATCTTTTCTTTCTCGTTTTATTCAAGTAAGCCTCTAAGGATATAAAATTCCTCTTATTACCGCTTTGGCTGCATCCCACAAATTTTGGTATGATGTCTCATCATTGTCATTATCTTGAGTGAAATTATTAATTGTATCTATAATTTGCTGCTTCACCCAATCATTCTTTAAGATGAGATTGTTTAGTTTCCAATTACTTTTTGGTCTATTTCCCCTAACTTTTTGTTGAATGTAGTTTTTATTGCATCATGATCTGAAAAGAAAGCATTTACTATTTCTGCTTTCTTGCATTTAATTTTGAGGTCTTTATGTCTAATATATGGTCAATTTTAAATAGGTTCCATGAACTGCTGAGAAGAAAGTATATTCCTTCTATCTCCATTCAATTTTCTCCAAAGATCCAACATACCTAATTTTTTCTAATATTCTATTTACTTCTTTAATTTCTTTCTTATTTGTTTTGTGGTTTGATTTGTCTAATTCTGAGGAGTGCAAGGTTGAGATCTCCTACTATTACAGTTTTGTTGTCTATTTCTTCTTGCAACTCTCTTAACTTCTCCTTTAGGAAGTTGAGTGCCATACCACTTGGCATATATGTTTAATATTGATATTGCTTCGTTGTTTATGCTACCCTTTAGCAGGATGTAGTTCTTCCTTCATCTCTTTTATTAGATCAATTTTTACTTTTGCTTGATCTGAGATAAGGATGGCTACCCCTGCTTTTTTGACTTCACCTAGCATAATAGATTTTGCTCCAGCCTTTTACCTTTACTCTATATGTATCCCCTGCTTTAAATGTGTTTCTTGTAAACAACATATTGTAGGGTTCTGACTTTGATCCAGTCTGCTATCTGCCTCCTCTTTATGGGGGAGTTCATCCCATTCACATTTACGGTTAGAATTACTAAATCTGTATTTCTGCCATCCATAACCCCAGATTGTGCTTTTCTTATTCTTGCCTCCCCAACCCTCTTTCCCCTTTTAAACTTATGTACCCCTCTTGTATCATGATACTTATCCTCTTTATAATCCCTCCCTCCCCCTTTGAGTCTTTCCCCTTCCTTCCCTTATTACTCTTTTCTTTTCCCTTTTCCTCCCCCTTTTTAATGGGGCGAGAGAGAATTTTCTAAAACAAATGTCAATTATTTTTTCATTGAGCAACTCTGATGAGAGTAAGATTCACACAATGTTCCTCCCCTCTCTAAATTCCCTCAGATATGATAAGTTTCCTTAGCCTCTTTGTGGGATGTAGTTTCCCTCTTTTATCCCTCCTTCCCACCTTATTCTGCCATCATCCCTTTTCCATATCTACTCCCTTTTTATGTTATATCAGTACAATCAAATTATACATGTATTCTTTTTGTATATCCACAACAGAAATACAATTCTCAGGAGTTATTTTTACCTTTTCTGCATCTCTTGAGTTTTATGCTTGGAGATCAAATTTTTTGTTTAGTTCTGGTTTTTTCTTCAGAAACAAATGGAATTCATTTTGTTTCATTAAATGTCCATCTTCTTCCCTGGAAGAAAATGCTCAAGCTTGAGGTAGTTTATTCTTGGCTGCATCCCCAAGTTCTTGTGCCTTTCGGAATATCATATTCCAGGCCCTTCTTCCTTTAATAGTAGAGGAGCCAGATCTTGGGTGATCCTTATTGTGCACCTCGGTATTTAAAATGGTTTTTTTGCTTGCTTGAAAATTTTTTCCTTAATCTGATAGTTCTGAATTTTGCCACAATATTCCTTGGGGTTTTTATTTTAGGGTTTCTTTCAGAAGGTGTTCATGATTCTTTCAATGCCTATTTTACCTTCTGATTCTATTACATCTGGGCAGTTCTCTTTGATGATTTCTTGTAAAATAGTATTCTAGGCTCTTTTTTTCATCATAGTTTTCAGAAAGTCCAATAATCCTCAGATTATCTCTCCTAGATCTATTTTCCAAGTCTGTCGTTTTTGCAAGTAGATAATTCATGGTTTTTCCAGTTTGTCATTTTTTGTTTTGCTTGACTGATTCTTGCTGTCTCAATGAATCATTAGTTTCTATTTGTTCAGTTCTAATTTTTTAAAGAATTATTTTCTTCATTAGCTTTTTTACTTCTTTCTGTATATGTCCAACTGAGTTTTTGAATGTATTGTTTTGGTCTGTGGAATTTTTTCCATTTCACTAATTTTTTTTTTAGTGAATTATTTTCTTTTCAATTCACCAATCCTACTTTCTTGCGTGTTCTTTGTCTTTTTCCAATTCACGGATCCTACTTTCTTGCAGTTCTTTGTCTTTTCAATTCACAAATCCTACTTTCTAGTGAATTCTTTATTTTTCCAATTCACAATCTACTTTCCTGAGTTTTTACTTTTTCCAATTCGTATTTCAGGAAGTTGTTGCTCTCTTGTAAGGCTTCTCTTTCCTTTCCCCATTTATCTTCTAACTCTCTTTTGAGACTTTTAATGGTCTCTTCTATGGAGCATCATGTAAATGAGGACAGTCTGATGCATTTTGCTGTTTGAGGTCTCTTCAGGTTTGCTGACCTGCTCTTTTTCTGCATAGAAGCTGTCGATCGTTCTTTTCATCTTTTTATTCATGTTTTAAAGCCTTTAGGGTAGGTCTCCTAGGCAAGGGGGTTACCAGCTTCCTCTGCAGAGCAGGGAAAGATGTAAACCGATTTCCGGCTCCAAGGTATGGGAGTGCTCTGAGTGAGAGTTTTCCCTTCCCCCAACAGGAAGTGGATTCAGCACTGGCCGAGCTATCAAACTGCTTAGTAGGGCTGAGTGGGTTAGCGATTGCCCTAGGCTAGAGACTAAGGGGTGAAAGTGTCACTGCCCCAGGCCGGAGCCTCTTGTGGGACTGTGAGTATTAGCAGCTGACCGCAGGCCGCAAACCGCAGACCGCAGACCGCAGACTGCAGACGGCCCCAAACTCTGCCCCAGTGTCTCTGCCCAATGCAAATCGGCCCTGGAAAAGCTCTATGGCCCCAAGCCGAGCTCCCCACTGTGCAGATTGGAGGCTAACCCGGCTGCGTCCTCCTGCCGTGCAGGATCACAACTGCCCCAAGGAAAAGCCCCTGAACTGTGGGTTGGGGCTGCGCTTTGCTGAGATCTGTGCCTCACCCTCGGTTTGAGACTCTCCTCGAACCTAATTTCTCTCCCTGTCTGCGCATGATCTCCCCCCTGGCCCCGAACCAACCTTTTTTGGAGACTGCAGATTTCTTGGCCTGGTAGAGTTGTTCTCTTATTTTTGACGAATTGTAGCAGTCAAGACTATTTTTGAGGCTCGATATTATATTGATAAAGAGGATAAGAGAAGAGCTTAGAAAGTCGTGTGTGTCTTCTCTGCCATCTTGGCTCCGCCCCCCTTCAGTAGTTTTATTGATAGGTAATGGGGATCCATCTCAACTTTCCACGTGATCACATGTATGATAGGGAAGGAGCAGCAGTCCTGGGCACAAGGTATGGGAAGGGAGAAGGTGTTGGAGCGAGGTGAGAACACAGGGAAGAGTGAGAGAAGACCAGCTGAGACCAGGAGAGTAACCTGACTGATCCTAGTCTTTTTTTTTAAAGCTTTTTATTTTCAAAACTTATGCATAGATAATTTTTCAATGTTATCTCTTGCAAAACCTTGTGTTCCAATTTTCTTCCCCCTTTCCCCAACCCCTCCCCTAGATGGCAAGTAATCCAATATATGTTGAACATAGTAGAAATATATGTTAAATACAATCTATACAGACATATTTATACAATGATCTTGCTGCACAAGAAAAATCTGATTAAAAAGTTAAAAAAAGAGAAATAAAATAAAATTCAAGCAAACAACAATAAAAAGAGTGAAAATGCTATGTTGTGATCCACACTCAGTTCCCATAGTCCTGTCTTTTGTTGTGGATGGCTCTCTTCATCACATCTTCATTGGAATTATTAATTCTAAGATCAGATGGAACTTCATCTCATTATTGAAGAGAGCCAAGTCCATCAGAATTGTACTGATCCTAATCTTAAGATTCCTGTGGACATAAACTCATTTCATTCAATGACTTTTACACCTTCTAAGTGGGTTGACACTTTTCTCAATGCCTTTGTTTCAATGGAGACTTTAGAATCTAAGAAAGATATCAGAATGGAGAAGATCCTGCCATTTGTTAATTGTGGTGATTGGTTGAATGGGGACATACTCCCAACACTCAAGGAATGTCTCTTCCAATAAGGGAAAATAACATAAGTAAGGAAGTCACAGAGATGATGAGTGGGACAATAGATTTGATTTCAATCGACTTTCTAAAAATGATGGTGATAGCCCTGATCAGAGTTGCCAGATCAAGAGATAAAATGGATGAGAGGCCAGGAGGGGAGATCTGGACACAGGGACAATGGCCCGACCGAGGAGAAATGTTTACTCTGTAGATGTTCAAAACTGAAAGCCTGAGTTTTTCTCAGGCCTGGTCTCTGGAGGTCCTGCTTGGAGATGGAGTGGTCAGTGAGTCAGGCTGAGCTGAAGAAGACCCGGAAGGAAGGGCATCAGGGGAAGCGGTCTGCAGGACCGTCCTTCAGCTTCTGGGCCCCAGTGTACTCTTCCATTGCCATGCACATAAGGGAAGGTGCCTAAGGTCAGAACTGGCAAGAGGGCAGGAACAATGATATTGGATCCACACAGAGATGCTCCATGTTGGTGACCGAGAAGAAGAAACGAGACAACCGTTGCCTCGGCAGGTCCATTGGAAGATTTCTTTGGAACTCTTTTCCTTGTTCTTTGCACTGGGGATGGGCAGGAGCATTTATCTGGCTACAAGTCAAGCCCCATTTTGACCATCAGTCTTGTGTGTAAATCATGTGAGCTTCCAGGCTCTGATGTAGCATCTATAGCGTTCATGGCAGGTCACTTGGCTGAAGGCCATCACTCACCCAGGTCGGGAATGACACTGGAGTGTAACAAAGACTTGTAGTCAGGGCCAGGACCTGCCACATATCTCAGAACATCATCGAGCAGCATTTATCCAGCCCTGGAGTCTCCTGGTAACAGTGTTCCCAGCAACATCCCTTCTCGGGCAGATCACTAAAGTCTCATGACCAACAGGAGTCATTCTTGAAGGGACAGCCTATGACATTTCGAGCTTTTCACTTTCAAGTCAGAAGACAATGATTTCTAGTCCAAGTTTAGCCATGCAGTCTGTGACCTTCAAGGCAGAGATCAAACTTCCCTGTATCTCCATGACCACACCCATAAAAGGGCACTACCAAGATGCTTTGCACAGGGTATAATAAGAGAAGCAAAGTACTGTCTGAAGAGGTTTGGTTTGCTTTTTTTGCACCTGGAAAAATAGCCAGGCAATGCTCTATACCAATGTGGTATCAGAACGGGACTGGGCTATCATTTGTTCTGCCCTGGGGGCAAGTCAAAGACCACCAAGATCAAGGATTTGGGAAAGGGTAACAATGAGATGCACTTGTCTTTTAAAAACAAAAAACCCAAACAAAATAAAACATAACAAAGGAGAAAAAAAATGACAGTGGTCTTGTGCTCAAAGAAGTTTGGCTCCCAGATAGCTATACTAGTATCTTCTCATTTTTTTCACAAAATCAGATCATCTTGCCTTTTTTTCTTCTGTAAAGGAAAATGTCCATCTCCAAGAAGTCCCACTTATCAATATCAATGTTTATAACAAGGCATGGTAGCTGCCTCCTGTTTTATAATTTATGTAGCATATGATCTATTTGCAAAATGCTTGACACAGCTACTGGTATAGAGTAGGTGCTTAATAAATGCTTATTCCATTCCATTCCTTCCATACATCTTATCCGAATGGATCTAAAGAAGACAAATTGCCAAAGTCATAATGTTGAATTCAATATGTTCAAATCAGATGGAATGAAGGAAGAATGATCTTAGTCCTTGGCCTTTGTGATTCACGTCATTCTGGTGTCATGAGTATTGAACAGAAGAGATCACTTCTGTTTAGAAATGCTTCTTTACTCATTTTTTCCCATTTTAGACCAGATCTAGAACTTACCTACTTACCTACCTACCTACCTACTTACCTATTTACATACATACATAGAGGAGGGAGGAGGAGGAGGAAGACAAGGAAAAGAAATAAAGGAGGAAGAAGAGGAGGAGAAGAGAGAGAAGGGGAGATAGAGAAGGGGGGAGAGGAGAGAGATTTTAATACTGTGCATTAGCTGTGTGTTAATATAATATAAGCTAAGGATATAAATTTTTTAAAAAGATAATCCCTGCCCTCAAAGTATGTTCTGGCTAATGGAGAAAAAAAGTGCTGCACAAAAAGAAGCTAGAAAGCCCAGGAGAATGGGGTTGGGGAATGCATAGTGCACATCTTGTAGGGAGCTTGGAGGTGAGGCAGTAGTCTAGTGCTAGGCAAGATAAAATTAAACAAGGCTTGCCAGTCAGGGGTTAATGGGGGTTCCAGGATTCCAGAGGTTAATGAAGGCTTTGGGGAGGAATTAGATGAACTAAGAGAAGGAAGAAAGGCATGGAGATGTTCAGAATGGAAGAAATGTCATAGTTTCCTGAACTAGAAATGGGAATAATAATTGAATTACCTACCAAGGTGTGACAAAAAAAAAATGCTTACAGTGCTATGGAAATACCATCTCTCATGCCTGGAATCTAAATCTAAACCACAGTATTGAGAATGTTGATTAGAGAGCAAAGAACTGAGACTTTTTTAGCCATTTGATTTTTTACATTTAGTAGTTTTTTTTCAATTACATGTAAAGATAGTTTTCAACATTTACTTTTATAAGATTTTGATTTCCATTTTTTTCTTTCTCCCTCTCTTTCCTCCTCAAGATAGTAAACAATCTAATATAGATTATGTACATACAATCATGTTAAAGCTAGAGTAGATTTCTGTGGTCATTGACTATTGGCTTTGTGTGCCCATTCTATTCTACTGATCCACCATTCTATTCCTTAGCCAGTACCAACTAGTTTTGATGATTGGCCCTTTTTAATATAGTTTTAGATCTGGTACAGCTAATCTCTGTTATTTTGCATTTTTTTATTGCTTCCCTTGATATTGACTTTTTGTTCTTTCAGATGAATTTTGTCATTACCTTTTCTAGTTCTATAAAATATTTTCTGGTAATTTGATTGGTATGATACTAAATAAGTAAATTAATTTAGGTAGAATTGTCTTTTTATTATATTAGCTCAGTCTATCCATAAGGAATTGACATTTTTCTAATTGTTTAGCTCTTTTTATGTGTGTGCATGTGTGTGTGGACAAGTGTTTTGTCGTTTTGTTCATATAGTTCCTAGGTTTGTCTTGGAAGGTAGAGTCCCAAAAGTTTCATATTTTCTACAGCTATTTTAAATGCAATTTCTCTTTCTATCTCTTGTTGTTGGGCTTTGTTGGTAATATATAGAAATGCTAATGATTTGTGTGGGCTTATTTTACATTCTGCAACTTTTCTAAAGTTGTTAATTTCTTTGTTTCACTCAAGCACTATGCAATATATAGAGCAGCTGTTCAAGAATTATTTAGGAGAAGTATTTATTAAAAGCTTCTTTGCTGAAAGAAACAAATGTCCTTGAGAACAAGGACTATTCATTTTCTTTTTTCTTTTTGGTCATAATAGCATTAATATTTAAGAACAGTACAATATCTCAATACCTAGTACAATAAGCTATGGGTGCATATATATATATATATAAATTCCTCTTGAATTGAGTCATGTTGGATTGAATAAAAGATGATCTTCAATAGTGAAACTTATCTAATAAGTCCAAATTAGACTTGAAATGTTGTTTAGCCCTTTCAGTCATGTCTGACTCTTCATGACCCGATTTGGAACTTTTTTGGCAGAGATAGCGGAGTGATCTGACATTTTCCAGATGAGTAAACTAAGGCAAACTGGACTAAATGACTTGCCCAAGAGCAGAAAGCTAAAATGTGTTCAGAGCACACATTTGAACTCAGGCTTTTCTCGCTCCAGACCCAGGACTTAATCCACTGTGACACCCAGGTACTCATGCATGAAATAGACTGGACCAGTGTTTGAGTTTTAATTAGGCCACTGGGATAGAAGAGAATGTTACATGACTCTCCACTGGAGGCAGCATGAAAGTGAGCACTAATTTTTAAATCCACTCTCTTGGCCAAAAAAAGAGATGCTATCTCTCCTGTTCTGGAAACAGGCTTCACCATGATGTAAACTTAAAAAGCCTCCTTTGATGCTCAATAAAATTACTTTACTCAAGAGTTCTTGTGTGAATTCCTGGTAATCACAAGTAAAAATCCATTACCTAGACAGTTGTGCTCATAGAGGGGTGTTGAGGTGCTTCCCCCATTTTTCATAAGTTGGAATCATTTTCCTTCCCAATTTGCTGTTCTTAACTGCTTCCGCACAGATTTATCTGCCCGCGGCTAGCTCTCCATCTTTCCGGTTACTGATCTCTGAGGGATAGCTGAAAGGTTCTCTATAGAACGTATACTGCTAAATACAGTTTGCCAGATGCTCCTAACATCTATTTTATATCCGACATATGAGTGTCTTGAAGGATGAAACGGAGCTTCCTGTCCTTGGAAGCCATAAAACAAGTGTCATCCCCGAGTTGTGCTCTGAGTTACGGATGTGTTTCTGTTTACGACGAGAGTCAAAGCTTTTTAAAAGTACAGGTTCTAGCAGAAGGGAGAGGAGGTAGGGAGCAGCTGGTGCCGGAGGAAGGTCATCCAACTTCTGTGTTGATCGTTTGTTCTTGTGTGACAACAGCCCAGGGGTATCTCGGGGATGGAAGCTAAGAGGTCCAGGGGTTCTCTGATGCTTGGATTGTCCTCTACAGCGGGAGAGGTGACTCCCATTATGCTTTAAATATGGAGCATCCTGGTGCTAGGGATGGAGAGGGAGGCGTCTCAGCTCTGCATCTCCAGCTGTGTGGCCATGATAAAGTCTCTCCTCTTGGAGCATCAGGGTCCTCAGCTATGAAATGATTAGGGCTGAGTCACTTCTGAGGTCAGATTTGCAACATCATCCGTACAAACCCTTTAAGAGATGAAGAAACGCAGGTCCTGAGAGTTTCATGATTTGTTCATCAGGGCGAAAGCCAGGTTTGAATCCGTTTGTTGATACAAAAACCTCTTTTTTTTATGGAGGACTAGTATAAAAACTTTATGGGAATTGAGAATGAGGAAATTGTCCATTGAGATTATGCTCACTGCTCTGTGGGCTTCTCTGCATGGTTTTTCTATAAGATCAGGACACACATTGAGCTACAGCAGTAGTGGAGTCTTTTGTCTACAAATGTTGGGTGGACACCACTAGAGCTTCCCGGGGTCTCCTCACACCTTCCTGAGCAGAGAAGTGTCTATTTGATGTGTCTGGTCAGGAAGAGTATCCTGGGAGAAGAGCAGGGAGAAGTTCAGAAGCCATGAGAGAGGACTTTTGTGTGTCTGGTCCACCTTCTGCAAGGTGCACAAAAAGCCTCACTTAGGCGTCAGTCCTGTAAATCAAAGCCTCTTAAATTATGATTCCCAAATCCATATGGGGTCATATCCCTGAATGCTGGAGGGCAGAAACTATGATTTTCAGTAAGTTTGTGATTTGTATACCTAGCTTATATATTAAGGGGTTGGGAGGAGAAAAAAAGTTTAAGCAGCTCTGATATACTGCTGGAGATTGGCTTGATTTTTTTTTTTTATTTTCAGTTTTTTTTAGAGGAAGGCTTTTTCAGAGATTGATAATTATGAAAATTTAGCATAAAATAATAAACAAAGTTTCAGCATTAGAGAGTTGGACTGATAGGACTGGGGTCAAACAGTTAAGTGCTGGAGAGGGCATGGGAATCCCTGTCATCTCAGTTTCTACACCATCATCTCTCTATCACAACTATCCTCCCCCCTAAAGACCTTACTCAAAATCATGAACCCTAAAGGGAAATGAATTCAGTGTGCTATATTTGGCATTCAGCCCAATTGCCTCCACTTAAAAACCCATGATGATAATTTAGGAACTATTTCTTTGCAAAATGAATTTCTGGTCCTTTTGATGGTTCTTGTGGGATCTGACATAGAAAGACAATTTCATTCTTGACCTTTTATATAAATGTTTATATAAATGATACTTCTATTAAAGATCATATTCACTTCTTATACATATCCTTTTCTAAAATTATCAATTACTTGTATAAAAAAATGAAAATTTACATTTTATCTTTTATCTCTCTTCTCTTTCTCTGTGTGTATCTCTTTCTCTTTCTCTGTGTGTATCTCTTTCTGTCTCTTTGTCCAAATTCTAATTTTACCTCTTCTTTGAGGTAGCTAGTCAAGCAGTGCACAGACCCTAAGCTCAGGAAAATCTGAACTTGAATTTTGCCTGGAGACCTACTACCTATGTGACTGCCTCAGTTCTTTGTCAAGCTAACTCACAGGTGGTTGCGAGGAGGAGATGAAGTAATATTTGCAATGTGCTCAGCACAGTGCTTGGCACATTGTAGACACCGCTACATAAATGCTTATTCCCTTTTCTCTTCCCTTTCCTCTTAATAGTCAATTGACTGTAAACAAATAGAAGACTTAAGAATAACTCCCTAATCGATAACAAGTCTTATCCTGTCTGTTAAAATATAATCTATTCTGTTCATTATGCTGTTATTTGGTGTTTGCCTTGTCAAGTGCTTACTAATGATTTTCTTGGAGAAATATGGAGAGGTGACTCAGTCTAATCTTTAAATCTTTATCCTCTTTTTCCTGAATCAAATTTTCCATATATTTCCAAGATAGGTAGTGCAGTGCTTAGGTGTCAGGGAGTTCAAATCTGTCCTTAATAGCTATGTGACCCTGGATAAATCACTTTACTTTTATCTGCCTCACTTTCCTTACTTGTAAAATAGGGATAATGGGTCACATTTCCCAAGGTTGTTGTTAGGATCAAAGTACCAGAGTTAGTTATCATCTATGCTTCTACAGCTGTGTATCTGTGTATCTGCTTACCCCTCATTCTTGCCACTCTCTTTCAGAGTTCTGTTTTCCTGTTCTCTTCCTAAAGATTTCTTTTCATTCTCCTTTCCTGGATTTCCTTCCAGGCCATTTCTTTTAAGTTGGGGATCAGGTTCTACTTGGGCTGTATACTATCTCACTTTGTAATCTCTTCCCATGGGTTCAATTATTTCAATGCATCTGATTTCCAGATTTCTATTCATAGACCACGATTTGTTTAGCCATTTCTTAGCTGGACATCTACTTTATTTTCAATTCTTTGCTATCACACACACACACACACACACACACACACACAGACGTAGTTATTCTTTTTATTGATGGCTTCCTTGGGGTAGAAAATCAGTAATGGAGAACACGATTCAAAGAGTATGGTTATTTCATTTTTTTGCTTTATTCCTAATTGCTTTCCAAAATGATTGTATCGTTTCATAGTTCTACCAATAATGTATCAGTGTGCTTGACATTCCACAACTCCCTCAACATTACTATTTATGTCATCTTTGCCAATCTGCAGATGATGTTCCTTTTCTTAGTGATTTGGAGCATTGTTTTGTGTGGTTTTGAACAATGCTATTCTTCTGAGAACTCTTTGCTCATATTTTTTGGCTACTTCTCTTAGAAATGGATAATATACAAGCACACACCCAAATGTGTCTTAAATATCTATCTACATGTATTTTGTATATATCTTGATTAGATATGAAGATCCCTTTCCCCATTTAACCAGTTCCCTTATTATGCTAGTTAAAAGGATTAAATTTGTGCAGGAGCCTTTTCAGTTTCGAACACTACCTCAGAACAAAGAATAACAATTATCCCAACTAGCCCAATGGTGGTATCTGCAAGTATATACAACATTCAATATTCCTTATCTTATTACCTGTAGTTCTCCATCAACAGGGAGGAGAGGGGAAGCTTTATCCTTTTGCTACCTTTGCTACCAATTCAATTTGAATTGTGTTTAATGTTTTTTTTTAACTTACATTATAATCATTGTGTATTTCATTTTCTTTTTTTTTCTTCACTGCATCAGTGTACTTGTCTTGCCATATTATCTGAATTATCTTTTCATACAAAACAGATTTTCATTATTGCCTTTGTGATTCCAGCACCAAACACAGCGTCTAGTTGAAGTTGCGATGATTATCTAACATATTCAAATATTACAACTCATTATTCCATTTCCCCACCGATGAATATTAAGCTTGTTTGAAGGTTAGCCATTGTGATGGCTGTTCTTTTATAAAGATTGTGGTATGCATTGGATCTTTGTTTCTGTCATTAAATTCTCTGGGATCTAAATGTGGGAATGTGATCTCTTCAGTGCTTATGTATGAACAGCCCAGCATTCATGCTCATTTTATTCCACATTGCCCTGAAGAATGGCTGAACCAGTTGTTTGATCCACCAACAGTTCATGGACATAACTGTGATCCAGTTACCTCTTGAAGATTTCAATTATGCTTTCCTTTTAATTAAGGATTGAGAGCATATTTTAAAATGGTGGAAGCTAATTGACACTTTTAATTTTGAAAACTGTCCTTTAGCCACTAGTCTTAATGGAATTGATTTTATTTTGATTAATTTCATGTCTTCTATCATAATTTATTAGTGATGTTTGATAAAAAGATTCTCACCCCCAATTAAAACTTATTTTACCCCCCAAAAAATCTGTATAGTTTCTTGTAACACAAATGATCTCTATAATGTTTTGAGGCCTCCTCTGGCCCTTGTTTTCGTTGAATTATCTTGCCAGGCAGTCTTGTACAAAGTAACTTCTATTGCCTTCAATAGTTGGAATTGATATGGCCTTTTACATTTAGGTTCTTGATCAATGTTGGAAAATTATCTTAGTTCCTATATTTTACATGATACAGATTGACAGAATTTACTGTTCCTAAACATATGTATCTCATCCCAAATAAAATAAAATACCTTTCTTAGAAAGGCGACAGTGTACTTGGAAACTAATTATAAATTATATCCAAATCATTAGTTCCTCTGGCTAAGATTTGATGAGCTGAACAGAACCCTTCAAATGATTGTTTCCAATGTCCTTTTCATACCATCATATTTTAAGAATTTGTTTCATTGATAATAGGCAAGCAGATTTGAGAATTAGTTCTTCTTATATGAGTCTGACATAATGCGATCATTCAGTAGCTAAATGGGAAGCAATTATTCTGAATGCAGGGAAAATATTTGAGTGTGCCACCAATTATAGCAAACTATGTGAAGCATCTCAGCTTCCTTAAATTTGAAATCATCTTTTTATCTTTTAGTCATTTTCCTAAAAGGTCTCCCCCCCCACCTTTTTTTCTTCTAGGCATTTCATTTCCATTCAAAGTCAAATATTTTTACTATTCATATTTATTTTAAATAGCTTATTTTCAAAATATATGCAAAGATAGTTTTCAACATTATCCCTTGCAAAACCTTGTTTCTGAATTTTTCTCCCCCACCCTTTTCCTTAGACAGCAAGTAATCCAATATGTTAAAAACATGTGCAATTCTTCTATAATATTTCCAAAATAATCATGCTGCACAAGAAAAATCAGATCAAAAAAACAAAACAAAATAAAAAAGCAAGCAAACAAAAAGGTAAAAATACTACATTTTGATCCACATTTAGATTGCTCTCCTCATCACAAGTCTATTGGAACTGGATTGAATCACCTCATTGTTGAAAAGAGTCACATCAGAGTTGATTATCACATCTTGTTACTGTCTACAGTATTCTCTCGGTTCTACTCAGTTCACTGAACAGAACACTGAACATGTAAGTCTTTCCAGGTCTTTCTGAAATCAACCTACTGATTGTTTCTTATAGAATATTATAACTTTAGCCATTCCCTAACTTGTGGGCATCCACTCAGGTTCCAGTTCTTTGCCACTACAAAAAGGGCTGCCACACACACTTTTGCACATATGGGTCCTTTTCCCTTTTAATAATTTTTTGGGATATAGACTCTGTAGAGATACTGCTAGATCAAAGGGTAAGCACAGTTTGAAAGCCCTTTGGGCAGAGTTCCAAATTGTCCTCCAGAATGTTCGGATCAGTTCACAATCCCACCAACAGTGCATTAGTGTACCAGTTTTCCCATATTCCCTCCAATATTTATCATTTTATCTTTTTTTAGCCAATCTGGCAGGTGTGGAGTGGTAACAGAGCATTTTTGCATATGACTTTAGATAAAAGCTAAGATTTCTCAGTGAAATCAGGATGCCTCAGCTCAGTATGGACCAGGTGTTAGGAAGGTATGTTTGTTGACATTTGTTTCTACTTCCCCCAGGAGTGGGGGAACCATTGTTAATGTCATTGACAATTTACCTTGCACAAAGTTGCCCATATGGGACTTTTAAAGCATGGGTATGATGCTGTCCCTTCCCTGTATTATTAGCATTGCCTCTTGGATAAAAGATATACTGCTCTATTTAGCAAAACACTTCACAGGCTAAATCCATCTTCCTCTCTGGGCTTATTTCGCATTTTCTTTTGTGCCAAACTGGTCACTATAATATTCTCATTACCTGATGATCCATTTCCTTCAAGACTCTGTATAGGCTATTCCTTGCACATGAAATGTGCATCTTTACCTCCATATTATCAAATTCTGAGTTTTTTTTTTTAAAGATCATTTTATATGGGATTCCCACAGCATTCCTTCAGCTTCTGATTCTTCCACCCACCCAGTTATCTTGGATTTATGTCTGTTGCTTTCTGTCACTTCTGTAGACATGTGTCCCTGAAATAGAATGCAGACTCGAGAGCAGTGATTATCTTTTGCATTTATATCCTAATCTTTTTGAAAGATTATGAAAAAAGAAGGATGAACAACTTTGAGCATTAGACATCAGAGGATGCTCACAAGTCATTTTTTTTCCCCCATTAGGATCCCCTGCACCAAAAGTCTGTGGTTGAGCCTATTCTGTCCTATTCATCTGTGTCTTGCTTCCTGGTATTGTTAAGAACTCCTTGACCCCTTCAAGCAACTCAGCCCGAGGTTAGTATAGAATCTTTTAGTCCTTCCATTATTCTCAGAACAAAATGGCTAAATGTAGGGACATAAAAGTAACCTGCCCTTATCACAGGAGTGGGCCCAGTCTCTTCTCAATTCATCTTGTTTTCTCGTTCCATAAAAAAGAACAAGAAACCCGCGTTCATTTACTCACAGCAGCTTTAATCAGTGATGTTTCTACAACAAAACCAGTCCCACGTTCCTGTCTAGCTTTGAGCATAATCTTTGTCACTCAAGTCACTAAATTTCATCTTGGAATGCTCAGCAGGTGGGGAGGGGGCCTCAAGTAATGAAGGCTTTATTGCTCTAGCAGGTCCTGCCAAGCTGGAAAGACTAGCTCCTTGAAGGGACTCCGACTGATGTCCAAGTTAAGCCAAGTGAACTCATTACTGGAAGGTTGGCTACCATGGACATGAGAAAACACTGAACCGTCTTCTTAGAGATTCGTGTCAGTGGAGGGAGCAACAGCACTATGCGATCATCTAGCTATAAATTAAGATGTTCCAAAGAAATCCACAGCAGTGAGCTTGTATTAGTCTTCATGGAGTTTGTGTGATACAGGAAAGGAGAGAAGCAGAGAAAGGTGCTCAAGATTGAGAGGTAAAGAAAGGGTAGAAAGAGTAAAGCAAGATGACCATCGAGATGAGCTTCAGTATCCTTCCTTGAAAACCTACCTTACATGAGAAGGTTGGGGACATAGATACAAGACAGTCCCTACCTTAGTGCATGTGCTCATTATCTCTTCCTAGGAATATTTTCACATCCTTCTCATTGCCCTCCCCGACTTCAATCAATCAATAAGCATTTATTATGCACCTACTATGTGCCAGAAACTGTGCTAAGTATGGGAATAAAAAAAAAATGGCTAAAGATAATCCCTATCCTCAAAGATGTTAAAGATTGGTGCAGACAACACGCAAATAAATACACACAAAGCAAGCTGCCATAGGATAAACAGGAAATAATTGAGAGGGAAGCACTGGAACTGAGAGGTTGAGATTTGAAGTCAATAACATATTGGATAAGAAGGTGAGAGATAGTGGGAAATCCAGGATAATTCATAGACTTTATTTACCTGAGAATCTGGGAAGATGTAATCATAGAGAAGAAGGCACAAGGGGCAGCTAGATGGTGTAATGAATAGAGCACCAGTCTTGAAATCAGGAGGACTCAAGTTCAAATTTGACCTCAGACATTTAATACTTCCTAACTTGTGACCCTGGGCAAGTCACTAAATCCAAATTGCCTCAGGGAAAAAAAAAAAGAAAGCAAGCAGGGGAAAAGGATCAAAGAGAGAACGATGAGTTCTATTTTAAACATGAGTTTAAGATGTCTATTGGATATCCAGTTGGGAGATTTCTGAAAGGCAGCTGGGGATGCAAGACCACAGGTGAGCAAAGATTGGGGAAGGGAAGGTAGATTTAAGAATCACTGGCCTAGACATGATAATTCAAGCCTTGGGGGATTATGATATCACCAAGTCATTTAAGTGTTTTTCCTTCTCATCTCTACACCACAGAATTACCCAAGTGTTTCTGCTTAAGTGATATGAGACTTTCTTAGTCAATCAACTCCAGGGATTCCCAATGACTTTCAGAGTAAACTGAATACTTCTGTTTTAACTTTTGAATCCCTTCACAGCCTTAATTTCTTTTAAGCCTCAGTGTTTATAACTCTTTCCCACAAACTGTAATATGATCAAATTAACTTTAAGGTCCTTGCCCCAGGAGCTCCTTCCCCAGCTTCCTTCCCTTTCCAGTTTCTTGGAAGGTTTTCCCTCCTCACCCTGTCAAAAAAGATCACCTTTCATTCAACTTCAGCTCAAACACTACTTTCTACACAAAGTCACTCCTTTTCTCTGCCAAATGACATGTACTCTCTATATATAGGGTTGGGGGGCAGATATATGCATAATACATATACATAAACATGCATAAATATATGCCCATGCATACCTACTGGGTCTCCTGTTTGATGAAAATACAGCCCCCATGATGCTTGGGTTTGCCTAGCTCTTCTTGCAGCCCAGGCACCATGTCTGGCACATCATAGCTGCTGAATACATTCTCATTGATCAAATAAAATGGGCATTTTTGATATCACCACCACAGAGTAAGTGCTTTTTAAAATGGCAGGTGCCATTTTCAGATGACGCCCTCATGAGAAATGTATCTGTGCAGCTATTGGTTCAGTCATACATTTTTTGAAAGACAGAATTATGTGTCTATGGGATACAACCTCCTTACAACTACCCAGTCAGAACCAGGAGGGCAAATTACTCATTCTTGGAATATGGATAAATACATATAAATAGATGCATGCAGGCACATGACTTTTTCCAGATGATTGCTTCCTACAAAAGAATGCAAAATTACAATTTTCTATTTTAAAAAAATGTGAGAAAGTTCAAGCTAGAGAGTATTATGTCAGATATCCAGAATTTGCATTTGGACAATTTTAAAAATAAGTTGAAATCCTCATGCCATTAAAATGCAATTTTACCATGAATATATTGTGTATAAAAACAAAACAAAATCCTGAAAAATAAAGATTTGTGTGTTTATGTAGTATGCAAGCTTTTTTAGAATAATAGTTATGTCTCCAGTGCCAGATTCAGGGTTGGCACACAGCAGGACATTAATAGTCACTGAATTAAGTTGCACAAAAGAGACTTTTAAAGACTGAATATAACAATGAATTCTTGGTATTTGTGCCTTTTAAACTTTCTAGATAAAGTAAATCTTGATAGTTAATAAAACAAAAGGTCAGCTTAGCCTATCAAGGAGGAGGAGATTTAATCAACAGGGAATAAAAAGTTCATACTTTAAAAGCTTAAAAAAAAAAAACTATCACTTATAGACAGTCTCTATTTCACAAAGCAATTTCTTTTCCCTTCAAGGCTCTGACATGCATAGAATTTTTCAACTTCATATAAAAAAAGGTGAGGATTAGATTCTTGAAAAAATACTGTCAAGTTGGAAAGCACATCTTTAGCACTTTTTAGAGAAAAAATTCAGTATTAAAAGAAATGTATTAACGTGTAATCCATGAAATAAACCAGTCTTGTGCCTGCTGATCACATATCTAGCATACCCAACAAACTATTGAATCTGATTTTGTGATTGTTATATCTCAAATTCATTTGATATTCTATAAAAATGACATCTGCCTCCTGAACAGGATACACCCTCAAGTCTATATGCCCTAATTCCCAGCTCTGTCAGTGCCTGGCAAGGTGGGGTGAGGTTATGGGAGCTGTATAATTCTTGACTCTCTTGAAATCACCAGCTCAGATTTTAATTTTTTTCCATATTGCCTATTTTTTTTCAGTATTCCTTCCTGTTGTGGAATCAATTCTATATGATAAATATTTTAAATAAGAGCAAACATGAGGGAAACCATTTGATACATCACAAAAAATTGAAAAAGCTAAGGATAATTTTCCAATTGATAAATGGTCAAAGATTAAAATTATTTCTAGTCACATGAAAAAAAAAAGCTCTAAATCACTAGAGAAATGCAAATCAATACATATGAACTACCTCACACCTCTAATTGGCTAAGATGACAGAAAAAAATATTGGGAGGGGATGGACATGGGAAAACTGGGTTTACTACTATATTGCTGCTGGAGTTGTGAACAAATCGAACCATTCTAAAGAACAATTTTGAACTATGCCCAAAGAGCTATCAAACTGTACCCTTGGATCCACCAGTCTTGCTACTGGGCCTGTATCCCAAAGTGCATAAAAAAGGGGAAAGGGACTCATATGCAAAAATGTTTGTGGCAGCCTTTTTGTAGTGGCAAGGAACTGGAAACTGATTGGATGCCCATCAATTGGAGAATGGCTGAATAAATTATGGTATATGAATGTTATGGAATATTATTGTTCTGTAAGAAATGACCAGCAGGATGATTTCAGAGAGGCCTGGGGAGACCTACATGAACTGATGCTGAATGAAATGAGCAGAACCAGGAGCAGAAGCAGCAACAAGAATTTTATTAATGATCAATTCTGATTTTTTTTGACAGAGCCCATGCCTGGGTAATTTTTTTTACAACATTATCCCTTGCACTCACTTTTGTTCCGACTTTTCCCCTCCCTCCCTTCACCCCCTCCCCTAGATGGCAAGCAGTCCTATACAAGTTAATTGTCACAGTGTATCTTAGATACAATATACATGTGCAGAACCGAACAGTTCTCTTGTTGCACAGGAAGAATTGGTGAATGTGGCTCTTTTCAACGATGAGGTGATTCAGGACAATTTCAACAGACTTGTGATGGAGAGAGCCATCTGCATCCAAAGGAAGCCTATGAGCACTGAATGTGGATAACTGTTTTCACCATTTTTCTTCTCATTTACCTGTTTTTGTAGAGAGCCAGAACTCTGGACAAGTATACTTGAAACAAGGTGTTAACTCAGTGGAATTGAGATGATTCTCTAGTTCACATATGTACTTAGTCCTTAGTATGGTGATGTAATGGTTCTCTAAGTTCACACATAATCAGTATGCTATAATGATGTAATTACAACAAGGTATATTGAGGTTAAGGAGGACTAGAAAATAGACATTCTATCTTTGACCAGACTCGTGGTGGCTGTCCCGAGGACCTCCATAAAGTTAGCCCAAACATTACACTTTTTGATAATTTTTCTTTTGCAGCATGATAAATGTGGAAATATGCATAGAAGAATTGCATGTGTTTAAGATATTTGCTGTCCAGGAAAGGGGAGTAGGGGGAAGGGAGACACACAAAGTTTGGCAGGAGTGAATGTTGAAATCATTCTGTTTTGAAAATAAAATTATAAACTGACTTAGATGCAAAAAAATAAAATGGATACAGATCTATAGACCTTGAACCTTCACAAATGAATAGGATAGTGTCTTGTTCTACCTTTCTGTTGTAATTTCTGACACTTGATTGCTTTCTCTTTCCATTTATTGTATCAGTTCATATTGATTCTTTACCCTGCTTATTTTCTGAATCAATGCATGTACTTTTTTCCAGGCATATGTGTATTCATCAAATTTGTGATACATTATAACATTTCTAAATTATATTCATATGCCAGAATCATTTTTGTTACATTCTAATCAAAAGCTTTTTTTTTTTTTTCATTCTTGGCTATCTATAAATATTTTCATTTGTTTTGCCACTAGCCCCCTTTTAATTATTTCCTTGAGATAGAAGTTTAGCAGCTGAATATTTAGGTTAAAGTGTGTGGACATTTTAATCAATTTGAGCAACTCTACACAGCTTCACCAACAAGGCATCAGTATATATTTCTCTTCTGATAACTCTTCCAACATTGACTTTCATTTTTCATCCTTTGTAATTTCCTGAGAATAAGGTGAAGTCTTAAAATTATGATAATCTTTCTCTTGTGATTAATATCTTGTAACAACAAAAAAAATAGTTTGTAGTTCTTTTCTGAACTTCTTGTATATATCCTTTGTCTTCTTATTGGGGAACATATATATATTATATATATGTTTTTCCATTAGCTATTATATATTAAGCCCTTAAATTTTCTTTTGATGGTTAAGCATTTAGCTGGCACATAGTGATCAATAAATGTTTTATGACTGATAATATTTACATAGCACTTAAGATGTTCTATAATTGTATCATTTAATTTAAGCCTCACACCCTATGAGGTAGAAGTTATCATCCCCATTTTACAGATATGGAAGCTAAGCAAACAAAGTCTAAGGAGCTTGCCCAGAGGCAGGAAATTATGAACTTATGACTTTGGTCATTTAACAGGAACGAATATGATTGAGAGGAGATAGGTCAGCAATTAAATTCCTAATTACCATTGAGAATATGGATGCAAAAAACCAGTGACAGACAGGTGTGTATGGGGGAAGGAAATGGAATAAAGGTGGGAGGTAATTTAGGGGAGATGAAGAGATCCCCTGACTTGGGGGTGGGAGCACTTGAATAGCGGTGACCCTTAGGAGTCAAGGATGGGAGTTTAAGATCTCATTTTATGGGGTTTGGAGGAAAAATACTTGTGACATTTGGGGGTTCATTAACCTATCCAAATTTCAAAATTATCAGCAAAACTATTAGCATGTCCACATCATTTCAAAAGCATCAGCCCCATTTGTATTTGGCATTCTGGTCTGTCTTTGGAAATCTGAAAATTGCCTGAGATGTAAACCTCTCATGGGACCAAAAATCTATGGTTGTTGAGCAGGCCTAAAGACTTGGCTGACTCAGCACACACCACCAGATTGTGCCAGTATTAATAGGTGATTCAATTTGAAAATCACTTTCCTTTCATCTTTTGAAATCATTTGTCTGTGGCTTCTGGCTCCCCCCAACCCCGGAAATCTTATTTCCTGCAATTGTCCCTTTTTACTGACTATAACTTTTATTGGTTTTGCTGTTTTGAAAGTGATGTTTGAAAGTGATGTTAGTGGTAAGGGGACCCAGCATCAGATACAATTTTAACCCACACAGCTAAGAGTATGAGGCTAAATTTCAACTTGGGTGTCCCTGAATATTTCTGTTCTTTATCCATTGATCTCCATATGAGTGGATGGATAAATGGATAAATGGAGCTTTCTTCTGTTCTCAGAATTTTGCTTATCTTCTAGAGACAACTAAGACAGCATTGAGCAATCACTTGCAGTCAACATGAAAAATTTAAAAAAAATATTTCTAAAACCATTTAATTAGTTACGTGTTTACAAAATAATTTCCAGTCAATATAGAAAGTGTTGAAATCTTACAAATAAAAAAATGGATCATGTAAAATTGGTCTAATTTAGTAACACAGTTTTTAAGAGAAGTTAAACAAAAGCAACCTTGGAAACATTTCATAAATCCTCATTTTTCCCCTGAAAAAGGAAAGGAAAGAAGTTGGGTTTTAACTGCCATAACATAAAATATGTCTCAGTAGTATGGGAATAGATCATGGGGTTGTATGATTAATCCATGATAACTCTCTGGTCTCTAGCTGTTGAACATGTCCTATATTCAATTGGCAGGAAGGCCTTATACTCTTGACAATAATGGCTTCTGTTTCCAGTAGCACCTTTTTTTGTGAAACATCCAAAAATTATTTCATTTGAATCTCACAACAACCCTTTGAGGTAGAGGCTCCTGGGTCATTAACCCCATTTTACAGATAAGGACAGCAAAGCTTAGAACAATTCGTCATTTTTCAAGGCCCCACAAATTCCATTTCTGAGTGTCCTTGCCATTGTACCCTGTGTTTTGACTATGGCTATCACTCATTGGCCAATGGATCCAAATGATCCATTTTACTCTTTGCTTTGATGCTCAGAGCAGAGCAGTGCAGCTAAGCCTGCTGGAGCTCTTCCCTAGGAGTGGATGGAAATCACTAAAGGGGGACCTCAACACATCTCTCTGTGTACGGTGGGTCCATTCAGACGGGGATTTCAGCTCAGTCCAGCCTTGTCTGGCACAAGGGAGTACAGTTCCAATCGTATCATCTAGTGATACTTTGGAACCCATTTTTAATTATTAGCCTTTTATACCTCAATGAAGGACAGTTGGAGAATTACAGAACTCTCTAATATACAATATTAATATTAAATATAGACATTGCCCCGATACTCTCCTCTCACACCCACTGCCAACAGATGGGCAACTTCTCAGTTGGAAGGCCCTGGGTGGCCTTTTGCCACAACGCCAAGGCTGTGCACACCCTGATCTCACTGGTTTGCTTTTTCATCCACAAAATATGCCAGAGGTGTCTCTTTCTACCATACTTTCCCCTAACACACCTGAATTTCCCCATTAGGACATTTTAGGGAAGGGGAAAGGCTAAGAAGCAATTCTTGAGAAAAAATATGAAATGTAATCTTGAGATACCAAAAACCCCAGCAGTTTTGATCAGTCCTGAAGTGCTCTTCTGACTAGAATCTCAAAATTTTGACAAAATAAATCAATTGAGAATGGGTCTTGCTGTCTGAAGAGGGGGAGGACCATTGCTCTCTTCCTTTGCAAAGACAGCCAGCATAACCCAAGAGCGATAGGGCACGGTAACATCAAGGCCACCCTTTACAATTCCCTGTAGCTTTCTCACATGCTGGGGTCTCTGACTTGGTTCTTTCCCTTCCTGCTTTGACCCCCTGCAGGTTGGGCCCCTGCCCTAGGGGCAGAGACCATCCCTTCTCCTAAGCCTACTCCCTATTCTCTCTCCTCTCCCTTGCCTTGGCTATCTCCCTCTGTGGCCTGCCCTTTCTCCAAGATACAGCAGAAGTACCTGGCTCCACCTGTACTGGGGGGAAATTGCCACCCTCATTCCACTTCCACTGGGGTATCAGGATTTCACGCAATCTCTCAAGCCTCCCTGCCTGGGCACCCACAGGAGTTATCTCCAGGACTCGCCCCCTGGCCTCCTTCCCATCTCTAGCACGCAGCCTTCTGTGACCCAGACCCACCTTCCCACTTTTCCAGAAGCTGAGTCCTGGCTTCCTCCCACTCCCTGCCTGGTCTTCCTTCCATATGGCTCCACCCTGCACCCATATCCCAGGTAGCAGGGCACACAGACAGCCTGGTGGCACCAGATGCTATCTAATTACGTGCTACCTCATCTACCCAGCAGATTAGGACTCCTGGGTGCAGAGCTCAGGAGTCCCCCCCCACCCCCCAAGGAGCATCAACAAGGCTCTCTTCAAGCTCAGACAGAGGAAGAAATACCATTCTATAGAATGAAAAGGAGTTTCCTTCAGTACCTCTTATGTGTTGCTGGGGGTTGGAGCAGGAGAGAGAAGGTGGTAGATTATTGGATGGACCTGTGAAGAGAAAGGTCCTCATATGAGCAGGAGAGGTGTTGGTTATGTGGCAACTGGCCTGGCAAGGGCATGTCCCAAGAGGTGCCCCAGCCCTCCTCAGTGGCCTGGAATCCCAGCAGGAGGGAAAGCCACACCACAGCAGAGGAAGGCAGTGGGGTGAGAGCTGCCCAGAAGCCGAGGAAGAGAGCAACACTTTCCCATCACAAGGGTCTAGAATGCCAGGCTTGGCCTGGGTCTCTAAGTGGAGCAGAGGGAGAGTAAGGGGAAAAGGAAAAGAGAAGGTCCTGTTGGAAGAGGCTCTTCTTTGTCCATAGATAATGGGGAGGAGAGTCAAGGTTTCAAAATTTCCAAGACGCTTTTGGAAGAGAGATTACACCATCCCCAGGAAGAGGGCTCAGCATGGGGTCTGCCCTTTGTGCTTTAAAATATCAACCTTGGAGCTCTTACCTACAAGTCTGAAAGGATACACGAAGCCCTGACAGTGAGTTTGGGGGTATAGGAGCCCAAGTGGGGAGCAGGTTGCTGCCATTAGACAGTGAGACAAGGGCAGCATGTGTAGGTGGTATCAGAGAGTGAGGTAGTTGGTCTGGGGATTTGCAGAAGGTCCCCTTGGCCCTGACTTCAAAGCAAATCTGATCCTGCTGTCACCTGGCCACGAATGGCACCCCTTGCCCCAGTGTATATTCCATGAGGACAAAATCAGTAGAACTAAAAAAAAGACACTGTTATGTCCAAGCCTGGGGGCCGAAGCCATGGCCTGAAGCCATCCTGGGCTCAAGTAAGAGAGGGAGGAGGTCTGGAAGTAGGGCCTCAGAAGGTCCTCAGAGGCCCCCCACCATCCACAGTAGTAAAAAGGCCAGGGTAGATCTGAATCAATAGAGCAGCTCTCATGTACATTGGGTCTGCGGCTCTCTCGCCTCACCTGCTTTCCACTAACAAATACCTCCTCATTTCTTGTTGTCTAGGACAGGTGGTAAGGAAGAGTTCTCATTTCACTGACACACACACACACACACACACACACACATACACACACAAACACACACACACACACACACACACACACACACACACACACACACTGAACTCTGTACTGGAGCACCATCATCTCCTGCCCCTGAATTCTGGCCTATCCTAACCCCCACAGGCAGGGTTCTTCCCTACTTTGATATTTAGATTGCTTCTCTTGACTTTGCCACTTTCCCGATTTTCCCAGACCTGCCCAAGGTCTCTCCCAGACATTCTCAGATTGCTTATTAACTGAGATGAGTAAGACAACCTTCCCTCCTCTGGATGCAGCTGAGGGAAATCCACAAAGGCAGAGCCCCCCCATGGTGGGTGGCCAGCTTGTTCTAGAGGCCAGCCTCTACCCTTCTCTCCTCCAGGGCTCTGGGACAGTGTCTACAGAGACTCCATTTGTGTCGCCCCAAGTGGATTGTACTGAACTGCTTAACGATTACCCCTTTATGGGAAGTCAGTAAGCAGAAACTGAATCGCTGTCACTGGCCAGGATCGAACCGAACCTGATGTGTGATCATCTTACAGTAAAATGGCATGACACTAATGAAACTTTTCAAAGTGTATTGCCACCTAGTAAGAAGGTGTCAGAGATTCTGGCCTACTGAACACTAGGATCCTGGGGCCCTTTCTCCAATGTAATTCTTTCTTGTCCTCCCCTTTTGCTAAAAAGACCAAACCCTGGGGCAGCTAAAGGGGGACTGTCATATCTTACTCAGGAGCATGCTCTCAGATATGATGGGTTCCTAGATTGGGACACCTTAAGACAGGTAGTTAAGGTAAAAAGTCAAGCTGATAGCTCCTTTGGCTTATTTCTACATTCCTGACTGGTTGTCCCCATGAAGGCTTTTTTTAGTCTTTGTTGCAGTTAACAGAGGAGACTTAGTCTTGGTACCCCCAATTCCCAAGCCCAAAGATTGCTTTCCTCCTCTAAAAACTGCTCCTTTAGAAACACCTTTACTCTGTTCCCTCTACAGCCTTCTTTTCCAATTCATCCTTGGGCCCAGAGTTGGCCTCTCCCCCTCAGCAGGCTAGCCCTTCTTAGCTTTTGTGCCTTCATCCCAAACCCAGCTCCAAAAGCCCCCCTCAAAAGATCACAGCACTTCAACAAACACAAGCATTCAAGTCTGACTTGTCTACATCCCAAGCCCACCTGAGGCTAAGCAGTCCAGCAAGCCAGGGGGAGGTGAGCCAGAAGCCTTCCCCCAAATGGAGAATAACATAAGTACCCAAAGTTCCCCCACTTTTGAATGGGACTGGTGCAGGAAGAGCACAATAAGAGAAAGAACATGCTACAGAGAATGGAATGGCCTTTTTGAGTGAGACACACATAAGTTATATATTGAGGATGTCGAGAGAGGAGGAAGGGCAGAGGGCAAGAAAAGAGGTCAGTCTCATTAGTTCCCATGGGTTCAATTGTCATCTCTATGCAGATGACTCACACATCTATTGAAACTCACTTTTTCTCCCATGAGTTATAGTCCTTCACCTTTGCCCAACCCATTCTTCATTATTTCTAAAATAAGCTTCATCATTTCCAGCCTCCCCGCTCACTCCACCTCCTCCATTTGCTTATTCTGTTTCAGAAACCTCAGAATAATCTCTCCCCGCCCCTTTTGCCATTTCTAGAGCTAATCAATTGATGAATTGTCTATTATCTCTTGATGGGATCTTCCCCTTCTGGCTTATACCTACTACTCAGACTTACTACTCACTGCTTAATTCTATCTGCTCTCATCTCATTTGATCTCCTGCAATAGCCTCTGCTAAAGGGAAATGTTTACTATATCAATGGTGGCCTTATTCCCCTTCTTGGAAGATTTCATGACTCTCCATTCTCCCCCAAATAAAACCTAAATTCCATTGGATTTAACATCTTTCAGAGTCTAAGGGGAGGCAGATTTTCCAGCCATATTTCAGCTTGCTCTGCTTCCCCACACTCTCCACATTGCCCTCTGATGTGCTTGCTCCTTACCCACCCTGAACCAACCTTGGCCCTTTCTTGGAGTCATCTCTTAAGTCCCCACTCTTGGCTACCTAGATCCACTCAGGCTATAGCCTCCTTTCCTGATGCTATGGATGCCACCCCCTAGTTCAAGCTGCTAGAGGGGCAGCCCCTTTTCATCTTTCCTTTGTGTCCCAGGGAGGGTGCAGCCAGGACCACAGGGGTACCCATCGCTTGCTAGGTTATATTATATCGAAATGAATGAAACTGAAGAAATCTCAGCTGACCATCCATAACAAGCTGAGAGAAGCACTTTAACCACTACTTGAAGCTACAACTATTTCCATCAAATTCATTGCCTTATAGGTAGAGCAACACAATAGTGCAAGGATCTCCAAAGTCAATTCATTCTCATCTGTGGCTCCCATTCACCTTGTGAGGTCAGAGCTTCTCCACAGCAAAGCACAGTCCTATGTGCCTGAGGCTAGCTTTCCTAGGCTCCCACTCTGATACTATGGCAATTCCCTTTGCAAGGAAGGAATACAAATTTACAACCTTAGGAAGAAGGAAATACTTTCTAGTGTGGAGTAAGTAGCAATATCTCTGTCCCATCTCAATCCTCTGGGAAGGTTCATTGCCACTGTAACCTTTCCTCAAAAGACATGAACACAGGAGACCCACTAAGGCTGAGCTGGAGCTACAATCACCAGTAGCTTTGTTACTGTTCCAGGATAACCAATTTCCAAGATTCAGCCATTGGTGAAGAAAGGGGTAGCTGTGTGATAAAAGCTCCTCTCCTCTTGTGCAGAAGTTCAACTGTGCTGGGGACTCCTCCAAATTAGTTGCTGATGCTGCATGTTATCCAGGATTTGGACTTTTTTTCCTTTATGTGATCCCTTGGTCTGTACTCCCCTTACTTCAGCTTTTCACACACCAATCTATCTGTGAAAGGTGTGAGGGGTTGCTTCCTTTGGTCAGATTAAATGGAGAAACTGTAGTAAGAAAATGGGGGTAAAAAAAGTAAAATTAAAAAAAAAAAGAAAATGGGGGTGCTTTAGTAAAGAAAAAAACTGAGGAAAAATAAACGAGAAATTAGATATTCCACACATTGCCATAGAACTCCCCGACAGCTCCAGTATGCCCTCTTTCCTTCATAGATATTTGGACAAGAGGGCAAGTGAGCCCAACAGCAGCCTGCAGGCAAAGGAGTAACCATGAGGGAGAATAGCCTCCTATTTAGACTGGCTTTTCAATTCAAATTGTTCCTGGTTGAGTCTTACAAAGCCCTATCCCTACATAATTATTCATTTAGTTCCTTCACCTGGAAATATTGTCTTCTTTCTCCTATCACTGAGTTTCTACTTGATCCACTAAGGGCTAAACTCATTTTCTATATCCTTTCTTCAAGCTCTCTTAAAGGATGTTGGCTCACAATAACCTGACTCTTTGAATTTTATTGCTCTTATTACCTCTATATTCTTATGCTTCTGTGAGAGTAAACATTTAACTATCTTAAAGGATGCACATATTTTTCCTTGAAGGATAAGGACCAATTTATGTATTTCTTTGTCTGATGCACATGCTCCAAGGCACAGGATCCCTGATCCCTTACACTGACCCATAGAAATTGAAAGACGGATTACTTACTCCACTATATCATTAAATCTAATGCCCTCCATAATATTCCCAGTAAGGGAGTCATCTGGTCTCAGCTGGCTACCAGAAATTGACTAGGAGAACCAGAGTCTGAAAATTTCTTTTATTTCTTTCTAACTTTGGACCAAATTGAATGATACTTTTTAATAGAGAAGTTTGAAGTGTAAAATGGGAGTTCAAAAGTTAATTTCATAAGTATGGGACAAGAGAGATAGAAATTTATCTGAAAAAGATCTAGGAGTTTTGATAGAGCACAAGCTCAATATTTAAGTTCATCTTATGATAGAATAGGCAAAAAGTTAAGTACAATTAAGAATATGGTGAGATGGCACAAGGCCATATTTGAAGAGAGAGGCAACACCCACTGCATTCTGTATGCTCTGGTTAAGTCAGTCCTTTCAATTCAGTTCTGAGTTTTGGGTGAGAAGGTACTGGAGTTAACCACCCAAAAGAATTAAGAGGACCTGAGCTCAAGGCCCACGTACAGCTTACCCCAAAAAGAAAGGCTTGGTGGCCCTAACTGGTCTTATAATAGAGGACGGGACATGGCCCAAATTTTACAACATTGACCTCATCTTTGAAGAATTCCAGATAGTTCCTCAATTCTTCAGGATTTCTACTCACCTTCTATCTGGAAGCAGCTTGCGGAGTAAACATCATAAATGGCAAGTCAAGTCATATGCAACTGGTCTTTTGGCTTCCTTCCTAGTAGGCTTTCACATTCCCAATTAAGGAGCAACCGATGTCAATCAAAATCTAAACCAAGTGGGAATAAGATAAGATTTATTAAATACCTGTAGATAGGGGAAATAGTAGGTAGAGTGCTAGCTGAAGAGTTGGGAAGAGTGTGAATGAAACCATGTGGCAAGTGGATTCAGCTCTCTTCCTCAGTTTCCTCATCTTTAAAATGAGGATAATAATAGTAGTACCTAACCATAGGGTTGTTATGAGATAACATATTAAGGCATTTTGCAAGCTTTTAAAAAGGTGTGTTTCTTTTTCCGAATGTTAAACATATCATTATTATTATATATTTTATTATTACTCTTCATTACCAAGAGCACAATGCCAAGTAATTATTGTCATGGCTAGTTTAGAATATTTAACTTAGAGCAAATGAAAAATAAGCGATGGATTTTGATAAAAGTAATTTAAAGAAACAAAATCATAAAATAGTTTCCTATTCTATGCACCCTGGGAGTTCATTGATAAAGACTTTTTTTCTCTCTCCCTATACCTGTTTTAATTTTACCATCTTTGGTGGCCCTCTTTTCCTCTTCTTCTCCAATGGTCACCCCCACCTCTGCCATGCTACCTTTCTTGGTATTCTTTAGGGATACACACAGAGTAAAAGTAAAAGGCTGGAGCAGAATCTATTATGCTTCAGGTGAAGTCAAAGATCAGGGGTAGGGGTAGGCATCCTAATCTCAGATCAAGCAAAAGCTTGATCTAATTAAAAGAGATAAAGAAGGAAACTATATCTAGTTAGGGGGGTGTCTACCCCAAGTATGTAAAGTCTTCCTCGGTGTAATAAGTAGATGAAAACATTTTGTTCCAAAGGCTATTAAGGCAAGTTTAGCAGGTATTGTGGAGGCTTAGAGCTTTGTTAGTCTTTGAAGAAGCTAAGGACATCCACTGCATCTTGAGTCATCACATACTCTTGACACTATCCTGCCATTGAACAGTGCTTGCTTTAGAAGAGAGGGTGAGCCTGACAACTTTGTGCAACTTTGCTTCACTTAAATTCAATTTACATCATGATACCATTTCCCCAATCTCAAATGCCTGTGGTGGTAGGCAATTGATAAAGCAACAGGCACAGATTTTTGTATAAAACCCTGTGGTCATAGCATTGTGTTCTCACTGGAATTAGCGATGGAAATCAGAAGCCCCTCTGCTTTTAAATATCTGCTCAACAATGGTGAGTGGAACCCACTTTTCAGAAGTTTGTACATTTTTAAGTGTCTTGACCACAAGGTGGGATCATGGGATCTGGATAGGATTGGGTAAAAAAAAAAAAAAAAAAAAAAGGCAATTTGACACCTTTTTTTATCCCCTTCCTCACACTTGGAGGTGAGCAGTGTGAAATCTATAAACACCTCTAAGCCACAGAAAATCCAGTAGAACAGCATTTGCTGCAAGAGAATTTAGCAGTTATCACATTCAACCAGCAGCTCTGAGTGAATCAAAGCTAGCAAATGAAGACCAACTTAGTGAAGTAGGAACTGGATACATATTTTCTGTAGTGGCCACAGTGTCATAAAGTTGGTGAGGATTTTGCAATCAAAACTTATCTAGTAAACAAGCTCACATGTTTTCAAAAGAAGTGAATGACAGGCTCATGGCAATGTGATTGTCACTTGCAAAATGCCAAGCCATCATCATCAGTGCCTATGCTCTCACCATGATGAACTCCGATGAGGTCAAAGGAAAATTTTATAAAGTCCCAAAGACCTTATCATAACTGTGCCAAAAGAGGACAAGCTTATATTCTGGGTGACTTTAATGCTAGACTAGGCTCATGAGTCATTGGGAGGAAGAGAATTGGAAACAACAACAGCAATGGCCATTTACTATCTCATGACTTTCTCATCACCAACACTGTATTCCATTTACTTAAACCATAACCTAACCCTAACCTGAACTCTACATCTCATGGAAGCATTCTCACAGCAAACACTGGTATTTAATAGATTATATGATTGTAATAAGAAAGGAAAGATAGGATGCTAAAGAGTGGTAAAGTAATATATGGTTCAGAAATCTGGACCAATCATAGACTTATCTTCTCCTAGTTGAGTATTCACATTTAACAAAAGCAGTAACCCCAGGATAAAAAAACAGTAGGGCTTCTTTGATAGGGAACAGTTTGTTTGTCAATTTGGGGGATAAGTTGAACCAACACACAGTTGGCAATAATGGAGCAGAAAGATTCGATGTGCAGCACTGCATTTGCTCATCTGGATCAAAACACAAACATCAAGACTGGTTGGTTTGATGAAAATGATAGAGAAATTCAAAAGCTGCTAAATGAAAAACGATACAGAGTACACCAGTAGGATAGTTTATCCATCTCTATGAAGGTAGCATTCAATTTCATCAAAAGTAAAATACAATCAAAACTTGGAATGCAGACTTCTTGGCTTAGTTAGAAAGTAGATGAAATTCAGTTTTATGCTGATAGTAACAATTCTTAAAGTATTTTTATGATGCACTGAAGGCTATTTATGGGCCAAAGATCTATGGTGAATCTTGATAAGTATAGTTGATATTTACAAGCTGGGAAGTTCATTGATCATACAAAGGCTGGCTGATTTTCGAGATTATATGTCAAGAGGAATCTATGACCCTGGAACTCAAAAATGCCTTCATTGCTCCCCTTTATAAATACAAAGGAAACAAATTTTCTGCAACAATCACAGAGATTCTCTCAGTCATTGCTGAAAAGATCCTTGCCATTGTCCTGTACCTAGATCATTTACCTAGAGTCAGAGTGGGTTCAAAAGTGGCTGCGGAACAGTTGATACGTGTTGACTGACTGACAACGCCAGGAAAAATGCCAGGAACAGAAAAGAGGTCTGTGTACAACATTTGTACTTCTGATCAAGGCCTTTGACATTGTCATGAGGGCTATAGAAAAATATGGTTGCTTAGGAAAAGTTGATCAGTATAGTACATGAATTTCATGATGACATGCTCGCTTGGGTTCTGGAATGAGCAATGGTCTGGAGCTTTCCCAGTCACCAGTGGAATGAAAATAAGGCTGTGTGCTTGCTCCCATGATTTTTAGCATGATGTTTTCAGCCATGTTGTCAAATGCCTTCAATAAGGACACACATGAATCAAAGTCGACTACCACATTGATGGTAAATTCTTTAACTTGAATGTTGGACTATCAGTTACAACAAAGGGTGAAGTTTTGAATGCTGTGGATACATTGTCTTACCTTGGTATAGTTTCCAGGGATGTATATTGATAATGAGATTGACAGATGCATTTCTAGAGCTAGATCAGTGTTTGGGAGACTCCAAAAGAAAGTGTGGGAGAGGAGAGTAATACTAGACTGACTACCAAAATGAAGTGTTGGGCTGACATCATTCTTGTATAAAACCTGGACAGTGTTCCAAGTACCATGCCAGGAAACTGAATCACTTCCATTTGAATTGTCTTAAGATGATGCTTAAGGTCTCTCTTAAGAACATTAGAATCAATTGTATGACATGGGACACACTGGCATAGGACCTTCCAGCATGGGAATTGGGTGTTCTGATGAGCACCTCATCAGAGAAGGTGCTGCACTGTATGTGCAAAGAAGAATTGAATTAACCCAGAAGAAGCATGAGATGAACAAAGAGAAGCCATAAGAAATAGTCACCTTGACTATTTGTTTCTATCTTGTGGCAGAGCATTCTGAGCTCACATTGGTCTGATCAGCCAAAGTCAGACACACTGTCACTCTATTCTTAACATATCTCATTTTGATCCTCTTTGAGAATGAAGGACATCAACCAACCAACAAACCAGCTTCAGTAAATTCAAAATTATACATCTAGAATTTTCCTTCCCTTTCTCCTCTTTCATCCTCTAATAATAAGAGCCAAAGGTTTTATTTTTGTTCCAACCAGCACCACCTCCATTGGAAACTCATTTCAGTTTCCTTTAGAAGATTTACAAAAGATTTGTTCTAAGAAGCAGTGTTAGAGTGCTTTTACCTTTTCTTGGAGAGAGAGCTCAGTTTCCACTTGAACTTGAGAAATCAGGTACTCAATACCAAAATCTTAGACTTAAAGAAATACAATGAACCATTTTCCTCTACACTGCCATTTGATTAGGATTTCAGTCTCATTTTTACCAACCATTTGTAGGTATTGCATCCTCATACCAAAGGATTTTGTTATTTTGTTTAGAGTACCTCATCACATATTAATGGCTTGACCTCCCCATTTAATTGCCTTTTTATTTGAAAAATTCCAAAGAAAAATCCTCAAACCAAGCTTTTCGCAGACCTACTTGAATCAGTTCTATATCCATTCCAGTTATTTCCTTGTTTCTTACATTCTGCTTAAATATTTTCTTTACCTTGGCTTCTCTTGCCAACTTTTTGCTCTTCCTTCTTTAACTCTTTGGGTTCTGCTCCCCGATCTTCCTTAATCCTCCTCAATCTCATTCTTTTTTATTGTTCTTAATAGGTTCATCTTCCTTTTTTCCATCATAAGTAAAATATAAACCTGATATTGTTCTCTAATTTACTTAAATTTCTCCCATCTACAACTGCTGACCTATTTCACATTCTCAATCCCCCCTGAAAATAATCTACACAATGACCTCATCCTTTTTATTGTGCTGAATCAGTTGCTACTTTTTTCCCCACCACAGTACTCCAAAGAATAATTGGCCATTATCTAATTATTTAGGTATGACATTTCCATTTTAAATGTTATAAAAAAGTGTTAGAAATATCTAGAAGTTATCTATAGAGAGGAAGGACATGAACTTCAACAAGAATAAAAGCTTTTATACCCCTAATCTTAGCTTCCATTCCCACCCCAAAAATCACATTAGGAAGGAAATCCCCCTAACACTCAATCTCTCAGCACAGCTCCCAGCATTTCCAGACTGTGTCCTTTGGTGGAGTTCAAATTTAGAATCAATTTGTTAAGCTCAGAAAACAAGTTTATATTACTCCTTTGGTATTATACTCCATTCTGATTTGGTTATTGGTTTGTTTATTATAGTAAAAATTTTGTTCCTTGGTTTAAATGTCTACCATATTTATCAGACTTATATCCTTTATATGAATTCTAATTTATTTTGCTTATCCTTTTTTAAAAGGGTCCAGTTTTATTGCTCCACTGCTATCATTTTTATATAGCCTGTATTTTTGGTGACTATATTTCCTCTGCCTAGTACATTGTAAGATTTTTGAGGAGAGGTGCTCTCTCACTTTTAAATGTCTCCCTATTACTTAGCATAGTGTAGAGTGCATGGTAGATGTTTAACCATGTTTAGAGATATCTTGAATATTTCGAAATCCCAAAGGAAAAGACTACAGGCTCTGAAGGCAATTGTCAAATAAGAGTTTCCAGATTGTCCTTTGGGAAGAGCGTGTAGATGATGGTTTCAATGGAAAGCTACTCAATCAGAAATGTAAGCTCTTCTCCCCACTATATGTGATAGTTGCCATCTGCCTTTTTCTTTAGACCAAAATTAAATACAGAAATCCAAGCTTCACTTTTGACATTTTCATTGCTTCTCCTTATGTCCTTTGACTCCTCCCTACTTTTCTTGCCAGGTTATTTATCATTTATCCAATAAGAGTCAGGAAATAAAGAATACTCTTCAATATGAGTATTTGCTTGTTGTGTAGCAAGCTGAGATGGACCTATTTTAAAAATCCCAACCCTCCCAACTTGCCCATGTGGACATTAAAAGACAAACAAAGAATAATTTACACGTTTAACTCAGTTTCAATTGACTCTAGAAATGCATTTCTCTAACCTTCTATTCTAACAGCAACCTAGAAGAACATTGTCATCTCCATTCAAATTTTACTCCTTATAAATTTTATAAATAAAGTTTTTCCATTTTCCCCCGATTTTTGTTTTCTTTGCAGAAGAGAATGACTGGAAATCATAGAAGCATAGAATGAAGTTGAAACTGAAGACACCCCTCCCCGCAAAAGAGAAATTAATGAGAAGAAAGGTCCCTTTTAAGTTTATTTTTGTGTGTTCAGGTTATCCAATGCAATATATCATCAGGAGCTGAAACCAGCACTGGTTACTAAGATTGTGGAGTCACTCTAAGTGACAATTCAATGGAAAATCAGAGAGGTGTTATATAAAATTAGAGAAGAGCCAAAATTATTATGATTTTCAAAAAAAGATAATGGGAAGGATAAGAATAAAGTTTTCAAATGACTGACCCATGAGTTTGAATTTGATTCTTAGCAAAGAGATGGTGAGTGAATGTCTTCACAGAAAAATTATGATTATATACTACTTATGTGGTTTCATCAAAAACCTATCATGCCAGACTAGTCTCATTTTCTTTTTTTGACAGGATTAATATATTATAGATAAGGAGAACATTATAGAGGTAGTTTACCAAGATGTTAGCAAGTATTTTGTTGAGAAGATGGAGATATTTAACAATATAATCAATCAGATCAATTTTTTGTTATTGGTTAGAGGAGAGGGCTCAAAGAGAATCAGTTGGTGGCTCAGTATTAAATTGGTACAAGATTTTCATTGGAGGACACTTGGGATCTTGACTTGGCCTTTTGCTGTGTAATGTTTGCTATCACTTATTAGATAAAGGTCTAAAGTAGCATGTTCATCAAATTTGTACATGACACAAAGCTGGGAGTTTACAATTAAGATGGTTGATAACAGAGTCAAGGTCCAAAAGGACTTGGACAGGCTGTAGTATTGGCTGAATTTAATAAGATGAAATTCAGCAGGGATGCATATATAGTCCTATGCTTAAGTATAAAAAACAATACTATTTAAAAAAACAATGTGTGAACAATGTGTAAAAAAACAATGTGTTTTATTGTTTAAGATGGCAGGTATTCAAAAAACAAACTAAACAAAAGCTGGAGGGTTTGACAGTAAACACAAAAATGTGTGATTTTGTAGCCAAAAAAGCTCATGGGATCTTGGGAGAAGGGTATTCTGCCCTTCTGCCCACTGTATTCTGCCTTCCACAGATCCCCCCCAGTAGTGCCGGGGCATGGGAGTTTTTAAGAATGATGCCGATAATTAGAGAGAATTAAAATGGTAAAAAGGCCCTTGAGTTCATGGCAGATGAGGATTTTTAAAAGAATTGGACATATCTAATCATGTCTGGACTGACAATCAAGAGATTTTCAGGGACTAAATGTGTGCTAGCTATCTTTAAACCTTTGAAGGGCTATGTGGCATAGTGAATAGAATTCTGGAATGGAGTCAAGACATTTCAAAGATTTCAAATGTGATTTTAGAAACTTACTAAGCTATGTGACACTGGCCAAGTCACTTAATCCTATTTGCCTCACTATCCTCACCTGTAAAATATGCTGTAAATGGAAATGTAAATTTCTGCAGAATCTTTGCTAAGAAAACGCAAAAAGAAATCACAAAGAGTCGAACATGACTCTTGAAAGATGATGTATAGGCTCTTTTTTTTTTTTTTTGTTCCTGCCTTTACTCAATCATTTTAGCCCCTCCTCGATTGTGTTTCATAATAATCAGTGTATAAACTCAAATGCTTCCAGAAATACAAGAAAAAGATAGTGATAGATTCTGGTAGTAATAGTATAGCATAGAAAATTTAGTAAAGAAATAGGATAGAAAGACTTCCAAAGAACTACTGTTAAATATTTGAAGGACACTTTGTATAGAAAATTAAGGTTTCCTCCTTTTTTTAAAAAATAGAAACTGGATAGAGATATGGTAGAAGCAGATTTTTCTACATTTAACAAAAAAAAGAAAACTAACCCCTAAAGCTGTCCAACAATGAAATCAACTGACTTACAAAGAAGTTTCCCAGTGCTGCAAATACCTAAATTACTCAAAATAAGTTTTATTATGTACCAGAAGCTGCCCTAAGCTCTGAGGATATCATTTAAAAATGGGGAGTTGGGAAATCATTCCCTGTCCTAAGTTTACATTTTAATGGGAGAGACACATGGGTACAAACATTATACCTTAAGAGTAGATCCAAAGAAAGATTATGTACACTTATAATCTATATCAGATTGCTTGTACTTTGGAAGAGGGGAATGAAACTCAAAGTCTTACAAACGTGAAAAGTGAAAATCATCTTTATATATAATGGGAAAAAATAAAAAAATATTGAGTGAAAAAAGTAATCTTAGAAAAAAGTAAGGTGATGCTAGATGATCATCTATTAAATATTTAATACATATTTAGTATGTCTTTGTGAAGTATTGTGTGTGTTACACAAGCTAGGAAGGTAGCCACGGGTTAGTGAATATCCTTTATAATGATTATGAGTACATGAAATCAAAAGCAAGGATGGACATCTAGAATTTTGGTTCTACCCAATTGAGGTGAGATGATGCAGTGGAAATGGAAGGGGATGGGCACCCAAAAGTAAATAGCCAAAGAACTTCTAGCCTTGAAGATTAATCAGAGAAACTGGGACAGTGAGGGCCAGAAGATATAAAAAGAGTCAGAAAAGCTGCCTAATAAATCATGACAACATTCTCCTGTGCTCCCTTTTCTTTCTCTCCTGTTACTAAACCATAAGGATATAATCAGTTAATTCATTCTGTGACTAGGGAACTTCATTTGATGGAGAATGCAGAGCTGACAATTGTGGTAAAATACGGGCTTTAAGTGTATGATTGTCGCTGTGTGTTCTCTCCTTAAGACTGTAACTAAGAGTTTCTGGGCATAAAATAATGTATTACCTAGCACTATATTTTCATTTTACTTGAGCATATTCAATGATTCTCATGCATCTTTATAGTAGGACTCTTAGAAATCAGAATTCATCTTTATAGCTTTGTGCATGAAAATGCTTTGAAGATGAAAAGCATGCTATAAGATCTAAGTATTATTATTTTCCTTTTGAAAAGGAAAAAAAATCTAATATGATTGTTTGATGTCAGAAAACCAGGACATTGCTCTCCCAAATGATGGCAGTATTCAAGTAGAAGTGATGAGGCTGGAACCTCAAGCCGGTTATTAACATGGAATGAAGTTTACTTGTTTATAGAATGGAAATTATTTGAATTTTCCTGTTCAGAAAGCTTGGGCTGCAGTGGCCTTTCTGTGGCTGCCCAGTTTCCAGACCGGTGCTCTCCAAAAGTGAGTGATCAGACTTTGTTTGAAAGTCCATTAGTGATGAAGGGTAAAGGATAAGCTGCTACCCAAATCCCTTGTTTTACAACATATCCTTTATTCTGTTTCTCTTAAACTGTGATGCAGAGTAGCTTCACTCCAAAATCACTACAATGAAGACAACAAAAATAATCTCATAACAGAACTTCATGTGGGTCAAATACCCCAGATATTTCTTCAGGAATGTCCTCCTTGTATTTTCTATCACAATGACTAATACATTCACATTTGAAGAATATCATAAAGAGAAGATAGAAAAAATTCCATAAAGTACCAAACTCTCTTTAATTACAATGAGAATGGGCAAGAGAACTAAAAGTACTATCCTTTTCCTACAAAACACACACATACACAGACACACAATGCTTCACAATGAGTCAGTAGCCTTGTGATTTACAAGCTCTATCTAGTAGGTCTTGATGACTTTATTTCACTCTTATCCTGGACCTTCACAGTAGGAAATCAGTCCAAACTCTCAATATCCCCCAGCACCAATAAGAACAAAAAACTCAAACAGAAAATATTGGCTATACTCTCAGCCAGTAACCATAGAGATATATATTAGGCAGGAAGCTAGCAAGGAGACACCATATGCTATGTAAGTCAAATCACCACCACTACCACCTTGACTACCATCTTCTCACATAACACATAAGTGCCTTTGGATTAGCAATATATTCAGTATAGAATCATTATCCTGTGGAGGAACAAAGCAGATTGGCAAAATGAAAACTCATATTGCTCCCCCTAAAATAAGAAAAGGTAGAAAAATCTTGCTCCAAGTTTATATTTTCCTCTCTACATACAATATTTATGATAACATATAATTGATGATAATATGATTATGATAATATATAAATAATCAAGATAATTCTTGAAATTATTAGAGAGGGACTAGGATGCTGACCTATGCCTCATGTTGATAATGGTTCTGTTTAGTGGATTGACTGCTATAAAACACTGGCTATAAAGCTGCCCCTAAGCAGGTGTCTCCAAGGCATGTATCATGGGTTTACAAGTTACTTTAGTCTACATAAAATTTTAACTGGCATCCTTTAACCACATTTCAGTTTTAATATGCTATGAGGTAGATATCAAGGGAATCAGTTATAAAAACAATGTGAATGACGGTACTCTAACCATCCAGATCTCAAATCTGGTACTGGTAAAGAAATAGAATTGTGAATCAGTGGAATATATGATGTGCAAATTACATTATAATAAATGATTTTAGTAATCTAGAATACAACAAATATTTGGAACCAAAACTCATTATCTAACAAAAGTCTTCTGGGAAAACTGGAAAACAATATGGCAGAAACTAGATATAGACCAGTATCTTATACTACATATCAAGATAAGGTCAAAATGAGTACATGATTTACAAATAAAGGGAGATACCATAAGCAAACTAACAACATAGTTTTATTTATCAGATTTATGGATAAGGGAAGAATTTAGGATTAAGAAGTTATAAAGATCATTGCAAAATGTATGATATATAATTTTGATTATAGAAAATTAAAAAATGTTTTTGTACAAGCAAAATCAATGCAACCAAAATTATATAAGTAAAACAGAAAACTGGGGTGGGGAAATTTTGCAATAAGTAGCTCTAATCATTAAAGACCTCATTATGAGAACTGAATTAAAATTTATTTTTAAAAAGTTATTCTCCAACTGATGAATAATCAAAGGATATGAATAGGTATTTTTTTTGAAATTTATACTCATAGGGGTATAATTTCAGATGATGGGAAGCTGTCTATATGCTTATGTGAAAAACTGCTTGAAGGGCTTATTGAACTTTTTCCACTCATGTGTCTTTTCTATCCAAGAAACATTCATGCAACCCTATCTTAAATTTAAATTGAGGTGTAGCTCATGAGTGCTCAGTGTGGAGTTCACATGTGTGTTCATAAGCAAGGTTTCAATGAAGTCATATGATACAATATGGATCAGCACTGCCAGGAACACCTTGAATTCATTTCACATTTAATTTAAAGTAAACTTTTGGTTTTTGTATATGGGGCATGCAACACATAGTTTAAAAAGTTTTTCTCTAAGCTACTATTTATCAGAGAAACGCAAGTTAAAATTACTATGAGGTAGCACCTCACACATATCAGATTGGCTATTATGAAAAAGGGACAATGTTGGCTGCTGAAGATGATGAGTGAAAACTAGGATGCTAATATATTTTTGTGGAATTGTAAACTGATCCAATCATTCTGGAGAGCACTTTGGAACTATGATCATAGAGCTCTAAAATTATGCATTATTCTTTGATCAACCAACATCACTGGTAAGGTGGCTATATAACCCAAATTCATAACAAATGGGTAAACAATCTATTTGTGCAAAATTATGTATTTTTGTGGTGGCTTAGAATTGGAATTTGAAGGGATGTCCATCAATTGAGGAATGGCTAAAAAAGCTATATAATTGCAATGAAAATGACAAGCGAGATTATTTCAGGAAAAAATAACCTGGAAAGAACTACATGAAGTGATGCCTAGTAAACCAAAAAGAACCAGTTGAACATTTTACACAGTAATAGCAACAATGTGTGATGATGAAGATCAAGACTTTTCTCAGCTAAACGATGATCCAAGACAATCCCAAAGGAATAAAAATGAATAATGATAATAATTATCCACTCTAGAGAAAGAATTGATATTGATTAAATATAGACTGAAGCATGCTATTTTTCACTTTTTAAGTTTTATTTGTCTTCTTGTAGAAAATAATATGAAAATATTTTGCATAATTGTACATGTATGAGGTATATTTGATTGTTTTTCCTCTCAAGAGGTGAGGGAGGGATAGAATTTGGAACTCAAACTTTAAATTAAAAAATCTTTTTAAAATTTAGAAAATTTCCTATGAAGTGTCTCAAGGGGAGTGGGAGGCTGCTCAGCAAATGTGCTCCTCACTGGCATGGAAGATGAGGATGTAATCCTTGTGAGTTTTTTAAAGCCTATTTTTATCAAGGATGGAATTCTAAAACAGTCAGTTAAATTGTCCTAATGATGTAAATGTATAAACAGTAATAATATGTTATCCTGTTCTGTTATCCTGACTCAGTTATAGGTCAGATATAACTGAAGGGCTGTTCATGGGCTCCACAGACATTTAGCCTCTTCATGTCAAGAGGAAGAGATAATGGGGCCAAGCTTTGGGAGGGCCCTGAGAAGATTCAGTCTGGGAAGTCGTCTGGCAGTTGGCCAACTGTATGACTTTACTAGGAATAGGAATCAAACTCACTGGAGTAGATTTGGCAGAAGGTAAATTGCTCCTGGGGCCATTAACCCTTCTCCAATCCTAAAATTTCCTCAGCTCTACAAGATCGCTTCATTCAGTTACCTGGACTGTGATTGTTGGCTGGATTTGGTGACTTGGCTGTGAACCAATTTTTTGTCCTGATACTAACATATGGTGACATCCTAGACCAAAATACCAAACTATGGACACTCCTACTAGGACATAAGCATCTTGAAAACATCAACTGTTTTCCATTTGTACCAGCTGATCATCCACACACCCACTCGCCCACCATGGCATCCATGCTCACATTCTAAAAGTGCTAGTGTTGTGTTACCGAATACAGACTTTGTTGCCACTAGATCCATTTTTGCTGCCATTGTTTTGATTCTCACAGACCATGAGATTTGGTTCAAAAGACAGCAATTCCTACTTGAAGAAGAAAATCCATGCTGTTCGATGCTCTGGTACCCACAGTATGTGCCAATCCCTGGTCAGAAAATGTGTGTACTTGCACACACATGGGCTGTGGTTCTATTAGTATTAATACTAAGCTTAGAGATGCTGATAAGTTTATCCCAGAGCATAGAAGGTTCACCTGAGAGCCAGAAAGTCCCGAGTTCAAGTCCTGCCTCTGATATAATGGTTACGTGTCTCTAAGTTCCCTGATCTTACTTGTGCCAAGAAGTCCTCTTGAACTATCAAAGAAAGTACAAGCTTATACTAGGGGAGAGAGTTCCCCATACCAGTAAAATTCCATGATCATTCCCAAAAACCTTAATAGTAACAAAAATCTGAGATTTTGATCTGGTCTGAGATCTTAAGAGAGCTTAAGTGATGCCATTTACTTTCCAGAGATTGATGGAGTGGTTGTCCACACTGTCAGTGCCAAAAGGGATGCTCACTCTCTCTGCTTGCCCTACTTCAGAGTCTTTGTCCCTTAAACTAAATGTGGATGCTCAGTATCAGAAATAGATAGTGGGATTCAAAATGTGTACATATGTGTGTATGTGTATATGTGTACCTACCTGCATGATTGGTTGCACCCATTCTCCAGCCAAGATTGTTTGGGGAAAAATAGCCAGACCAGATATTGTCTCTTTCATCCCTATTCTTCCCTTTTAAAAAGGGAAACAAACAAGGAAAGGGTCTGTGAGACACCACTGAAACTAAGAATGATTTGATAGAGACAGCTCCATGGCACAGAGGATAGAGCACCAGCACTGGAGTCAGAAGGACCCTAGTTCAAATCTGGCCTTAGACACTTAACATCGATTAATGTGTGATCCTGGGCAAGTCACTTAATCTTGACTGTTCACAAAATAAAAAGTGTAATTTGATGAAGTGATGTTCATTGACAAATATGGGCTCTTAAGGGGACACTGGTAGGCTCCAGAAGGACAAAGAAAAAAAGCAGAGATAAAGTTTTCCCATTTAAGCATGTCACATAAAAATCAACTCTAGGACACCCTCAAGTCTCTTAGCCTCCCATTGGGGTCACCCAGACTGCTCCGAATCTTAAAAAAAAGTAAGTGGATGAAAACAGTTTAAACTGACCTGCCAGCTGGCACTGGAAGTATGTTATGGTGTGGACTTACCCAGACCTGACCATTTTCTTCCCTTCAATTAGCAGGATCTTCTAATTATTTATTTCAGGAGGAGGAGGAGTATAGAAAAGAACACTTCCAACTGATGAAAGGTGCTCTGCTGTGTTTTTTAATTGATTTTGACAAAAGGAGGTACTGGCCCCATCTAGTCACTCCCCCCATTTAGAAATAGTAGGTAAGTGGGCAATCACATGGTACCTCTGGTGAGGGTAAGCATCCGGACACCATCTTTGAGAACTGAAATCAAAGAGCACGATCAGCAAAGTATGGCCAGTGATCTCTGAGGATGTGTAGCTGGGGCAAGGGGGATGGAAGAGCCAGTGCATGATGAAAAATGAGTAAATACTGACTATAAAAAGTGGAAGTAATGGATTCTGGAAACTCTAGATCAATGAACTTGATTCTGGGAAAAAATAATAAAATATTAAAGGGATGGTTCATTTACATCTGAGGGAGGGGAAGCATGTACCTAAGTAACAACATGTCATTATCAAGAGGAGATCCTGACAAGATGAACCTAATTTCCCATTGTGATTGACACAAAATTAACTATTCACCAGACAGTTAAATTAGTGGAATGATAAAGAAATACCTTTAGCAAATTAATTGAGCATAATCTCCCGTACCTTTTGAGGGCGAGATCGGGAGACCTTTAATAGGGATCATCTGCCATGGAGGGATTCAGCAATGGCTCAATACCTGGGTCCAAAGAGTTGCTATTAATCACTTGAAAAAACGTGAGAAGCACAAATTTAGAAACATCTCCAGTGCAAATGTTCACACATTCTCTCCTGTGCTAGAGCCTTCAGAGCTCACACTGGTCTGATCCTCAACAGTCAGTCAGTGATGTGACTCCAATCACTTTGATCCTCCAAGAGCAAAAGGCAACAACCAACCACTGATCACTTGACTACAGTAGCTTGGAGGGAAGTCACAGGGATACAATGTGTTGATACAAAAACTATCTTGCTTTGTATGTGTGTTTGTTTAAAATCATTTATAGGATTGCAAAGGGAATAAACAGTTCAGAGATGCACTGCAGAGATGCACTGGGGGAAAGATGGAGGCGACTCTATTAACTCCTTTCCCAGTTAATTTCCACATGATGGGTCATGATGTTTGTTTTCTTTTATAACATTTACAGACAATGGTTGTATTTAGTTTCTTTAGTTGTTTTTTTTTACAAATAATATCAACAGTATCAAAAATTAATGTTTGTAGCTAGCCTCAGAAACCATATAATTACAGTATTCTCTGACCACCCTTCCATGGCTACAGCACTAACAATTCAAGGGGGGAAAGGGATCACGAGGCATCTTATTCTATATTTCTGTACATTCTATCTATGGATTTCCATACCGATTTTGGTATGGATTAGGATGGAGGGAAAGGGATAAAATCCTCATACTTGGTGGATCATCGTCCCCTGGCACAGTAATCTAAGCTTGAATATCAAATCTGATGGCAATGTTTTTGCCACTCATGTCCTTCCAGATTGGGAGAATCAGTCAGAAAGAGCCTGTGCCCTCTTATCAAGAGTCCTTGAGAATCTAGGTTTATCTCCACAAAACTATCTGAGTGAGGGATGAGACTTCTCTGGTAGTAGGGAAGACACTAGAGCTGATAAATTAGAAATGACAGAGAATTTAACGAAGGACAGGCAGGTGCTACATCAAGTTATATACCCAAGCTGAAGATGACTACTTATGCTTTTAACAGTGAGATGTTCCAACAGCTTTTGACAAATGCTTACAAGCCAAATGTATTACTGTTTGCTATGCAAAACACTGTGCCTCCAGGGAACATGCTCCTCATCTACAGGATCTCATTTGTTATGTGAATGAAATGTGAAAATAATTTCCCTTGTCTCCCCAGCCTTGATCTATTGATATAAACTGCAAGAAGAAATCCCTTTCATGGGCAAATAAGCAGATGAGTATCTTTACAGAATACAAAGAGGTCATTTAGGGTTTGTGTATTTAGTCTGACTCAGACCTTGGATGGACCAAGTGGAATATTTCTCTTTTATTGTTCACTTGCCTGGTACATTTCAAACTCAGCGATTGTCTCAAGTAGCCTGGGTTTAATGGCGCCTGACCAGTTGGGCCCCAGATGGGCATTGAGCTGGGGTCACAAAATCCCCAAGTACCTCAAGGATCTTATCTCTACTTCTTCTAGTCCTCTCACTTCCATCTGACCTTTCCAAACAATGGACTGAAGCCCTTTGTCAGGGCACAAATTGTGGCTATTACAAACAAAAACTCTAATATCATGACATTATTTTTAGTGGGGGGAGATTACTTTGACATTTATATTTCATCAATGGGCTACTTCCTATAGACTGCCCCATTAATATGCCAAGATACGCCAAGATTGAAGCCTCCCATATATGGGATAGAATTCTTGAGCGTTCAGGGAATAACCACTGAACACTGGGCAAAAATCACTCAGGAAGAAACGCCATGGTAAGGGTAAGAGCTGCAAAATTCAATGGTTCAACTATGTTACATTGAATTCAACAACCTAGACAAACAAATGTAGGAACTCAACCCTTCCCCAACCAAGTCTCTTCTGGACCTCAGAGTCCTCTGACCCATGTAGGGATGGCTCTTCCTTGAGAAAATCTTGGCTTTCTACCTAGGCTTTTGATGTTAAGTTGCCTTCTTTTGAGTAGAATCACAAGGTCCTTTACACTGGGGACAATTGGAGACAGTTGTCTCCCCACCCTTCTCATGCGGGTCATGATGTCAGCCCTGAAAAGCTCTCAATCTTAATCCTGATTCATTTTCTCTGTCTCTGTGTCTGCTCAGACAATTTGGTATAATTTGCTTGTACAGGAAACAACTGTCTCTGCAAAAGCAAGTGAACAACTATTCTATCTTCTACTATTCAATCATGTCCCTTTCTCTGTGACTTCCTCACTTTTTCCTTCCTGGCTCTTGTCAGGATGTTTCCTTTCTCAAGAGATCCCATGTTTATCCTGGTTTTGTCTGAGGGCCCATGATGACATACTCTTGATATCCAGATCCAGAGCAGCCCAGATCTCACTGGGAACCTGTCCCAGTTGTATAAGTACATGCTCTAGGCTCTGTAGGTGTAGATGCACCTCTCAATATTATGATTTGCTTTTCAGGATTGTTTCAGGGGGACCCCAATATCCTCAAAACCAGCCTTGAGGTTCCTAGATCCCTTTTCCTCTCTACACCCCTCCCCACAGATCAGTAGAATCCTAAAGCACTCTGATGCTTTCTCCTATGTCCAAATAATCCATTATTCATTGTGCACCAGAGTTGCAAAAAGAAATTCTTTAATCACCCAATTATAGAGAAAATACCCGCACTATTGTCCCCATTTTATGGATGAAAAGGGTCAGGATGAGAGAAGGGAAGAAGTGTGTCCACAATCATGCAGCTAATATGATGAGGAGTTTTTGATACTAAGTTCAGTACTCTACCCACCATCACACTGCCCACTATCCTCCCCTATTATGCAGAAAATGTTCTTTTTCATTCATTCATTCAACATTCAATAGACCTCTATTAGTATCTAGCAGCTTCATGCTCACCACAATGGACACTTTTATTATTCTTGACCTCTCTTTAATGAGAAAGGCAATTCCTCCATAACCCTGTCACAAATTGTATCTACAACAAGAATATAAACTCATGGTCTAAAAAGTTATGAATGTCCTCTCAAATCTTCCTCCTCCCGCTAATCATTTAGTGACTTTTTGCCTCTTTTAAATATCTTGAAAATCAGTCTTTCAGTGTCTAGATGAGGAGGTCATAGAAAAGGCAACATCCAGCAGTGGTTTTCTACAACCGTCTCACTCCATGTGAGAGGAAAGTGGAGAAAGGACGAAGATCCTCCTTCAGTCACGGCATTAAGATTGTAAAGAAGCACTTGACTCCAGATCAGAACCATAGCCCAAATGATGCTCCTCTTGAAAAACTCTCCCCCTGCCTTGGCAACCAGGGATGAAATTCCAGCTTAGATGCTTCCCCAATGTTCAACTGCCCTAAAGCAGGGACTCCCAAAAGTTCCTCAACAGTCAGATGCCATCAGAGGCCAGGCATGTGAAGGATCATGTACTGATTTATTCATGTGACAGCTATTCCAAAGACACTGTACACAGGAAAACCCAAGTGGATAATGAATAGCTGCATTTCGGACTAAGAGAGACTTACAGATCTGGGCTGTCACTACTACTATGCTTTTTTTCTGTCTGTCTCTCTCTCTCTCTCTCTCTCTCTCTCTCTCTCTCTCTCTCTCTCTCACACACACACACATAGAAAATAAAATCTGAATTTAAAAGAAGCAAAGTGAGCTCCCCTCTTGGTGAGGGGAGGGTACCCACAGAAATCTGTTCCCTGACATTCAAAAGCACTACCTGCACAGCACACACTACTGCTCTGCTCTTTAAGATGCTTCTGCCAAGGCAGGAAATACCAGAAAATCATCCTCCCCCCCCAGATCATGTCTCAGACAGGTGCTTTAAGGGTGACAATGAACATGAGTTGCATTGTTTCACTGAAGTGTGTGTTTTTATATTTATATATATGTACATTTTTATATACATATATATGAGACAGAATGAGATGACATTTTTCTTCAGATGGAGAGAATATCAGTCCAACTCCTTTCATCCCTAAGCCCACGTCAGAACAAAGTGTAGCTGAACAAGATGTTTCATTGTTTTTGTCCCTCCCATCTTCAGTGGGGAAAGGAGCCCCATGTGCTGCTTTGGAAGGATGGGCTCATTTTATTTTCTTACATGATATTCTACTTTCCTCCTTCAAAACACAAATATACATCCATATATTACAGAGTGTAATGGTATTATTAGCTAGGTATACCATTTCCAACAAACCTACTATGTGCCAGAAACTGAGCTATTTACTTTCTAAATAGCATTTCATTTGATCTTCCTAGAACAACCCTTGGGGGAGGGGATGGCCAGTGTTATTCTCATTTGACAGTTGAGGAAACTGAGGGGAACATTTTGATGACTTGTCCAGGATCACACAGTCAAGATGGAATTTGAACTTCAGTCTTCCTGACTCTAGCTCTAGATCTCCACACTCTATTATCAAATTGCCCTAAAGTAAAGAAAGGACATAGGACAAAATGTACATTCTTAACCTGGGGTCTTTGCATCCCCTTGGATTCAGGGAAGGGTTTCGGGGGGGCATAAATATGGCCCATCATCAACAAATTAGCTTACTGTAATAACCCTAGATAATTCCTTTAACCCAATCCTGCTGCAGAGGACCATCAGTTTTATCTCAAACAAGTCCATGGAGGTTCAGAATGACCTGGGTCTAATGGAAAGCACAGATGATGCTGAATATCCTGCTGCCCAGCTGGGAGCTGCCTTCTTAGCTTTGGAGGAGCTGGCTCTGAGAGGGCATCCCTGGCCGGGTTTCCATTTATTCATGTGGAGGAGGAACGCAAGGGCCGGGAAGGGAAGCTTTTTATCCTCAGACAGACAGTTGGTAGATGGCAAAGTCCTGACTCCCAGACTCTCTTTCTGACGTCCCTGACCCGTCTCCCTGAGGCAACCTCAGTAGCTACACATAAGACCACACAGTCCCTGGATAGGTCTGGCCAACAATGGCTGCTGACATTATCTCAAAGACATTGCCTCAGCTTTGCCCTCAGAAGGACAGAGACTGAGCAAGGGCAGGCAAGCAGGCAGCAGGTGACTTGCCCCTAGCCATTCATCAGCTATCCGAGCCATGAGCCCCTCCGGTCCCCCAGGGAGATGTACATTCTGGGCCCAGCTCTGCATCCCGCTTATCCCAGACACAGAAAACAGCGTATGGTTACGGCTCCGCCAGCATCAAGCCTCAGACTCCTGCTGAACTAAAACCCTTTCCATGGCGTTCCATGGGCCGGAGGCAGGAGCAGCTGACATACGTTTGCAGTAGGCTGTTTGCAAGCAGAAAAGATAACTTGATAAACTTTTCATAGGTCTCTCATTCCTTTAGCCACGGCTGCAGGAGCAGCTGGAATGACTTACGAGGCTCCCGTGCAGGCAATCCCCAACCACTCACAGCTTCCCAGAGAGAGCACCCAGAGGCGAAGGGTCCGGCCCACTGGAGGAGGCCGCTGTGGTCAGGCCGCACAGGCTGGTCAGAGGCTCGGGCACACCAGGACACAAGGACCAGGGGATGAAAAAATCCAGGAGGCGGCCCTGGGCTTACAGCCCATGGCAGCCATGGCAGACAGACCCAGACCCAAGGCTGCCTTCCTCATGTATTTTTCTGTTAGTCTTCATTTTCTTTGGGCCAATCCCTCATACACGGCAAATCAAAAACACTCTTGCTTTCAGCGTCCTTCCTCTTTGGGTCCCAGCAATGGACTCTGGCAACAACGTTTCCATCCAATAGAATGAAAATTCTCCTAATCGCCCCCAAGGACAGAGTCTGTTTTATATGTCTCGTACCTGGCACAGAGGTTGGAACCTGGAAGCAAATAATGAGTGCTTGGGGGGCCTGAGCTGAGCTCCGACAACTATCTTCACACAGACACACAGACACACAGATGCACATACACTCACACAAGCATAAATAGACCGTATCTCTTACAGATGTCATTTCCGGTGTCAGCTTCTGCAGATGGATTTGTAAGGTCTATCAGTGTCTCTCCATATTTCCCAGCCTCCATCCAGAGACACAGAAAACTCCCTCTCTGGGTCCTGCCTAAGTAGCACAGCTGTGACACACGATTGGGATGGGGGGGGGGGAGGGAGGAACCCTAACAGCTCTGAATGTCTGTACGCCTCATTAGCCAGCCCCATTCTGCAGCCTTGGAAACAGTAGCACACACAAGTTGGCCATAGAGGTTTTTGTTTTCCTTCAGAAAACCAAATAATAATAAAAGCAAAACTTTACCTTTGTTTAAATTTTTTGAAAGCTTTAAAAGCAGCACATATGAAACCCTCAATTCCAGGACAAAATGCCTAGGACAATGAATGGTTTCTTTTAACCTTCCATTTTATACGGCCTATTGTCAAATAGCAGACTCCACATCAGTTGTGGTACACAAAAAGTCGAATTTTAGACCATTCCATATTTACAAATCACAGATCTTTGTAATGACTCATCATAACGACAAAGATTAAGTCAAGTCAATCATCAAATGTTCCTCAGACAAACGTATCTTCCTTAAATTTGTCACAGTCACGATTCTTTTTAAAAGTGATATTTAGGAACCATCAAAACATGACAGAATGACAAACTCGTCTTCATTAATTGTTCAAAGCTGTTCCGTATTGGATTCCAAATAAAAAGACATGAAACATTAATTAAAAACGACTTCTTGTTCCATCATGTCAGTGTCAGAGTCAGAAAGACTCTTCATGAACCCATTTGGGATTTTCTTGGCAAAGATACGACACTAGTCGGCCATATTCTTCTCCAACCTCATTTTTACATTTGGGGAATTGAGGCAGACATGGTTAAGTGTTTGAGGCCAGATGTGATCTCAGACAGATAACGTCCTACCTTCAGGCCCTGCTGTATCAAGAGACAATTCAGTCCTGTCTAAACCTTCATGACACGATCGATCATATATACCAGGCCCTTCTGTCCTCCACCATCTCCTGTAGTCTGTCTGACCAAGCTCATGTTTGTGGATCCCATCTATTCATCTAATTCTCTGTCACCCCCTTCTTTTTTTTATTCATTCTTTCCCAGCATCAGGAACTTTTCCACTGAATCTCATCTTCTCATTATATGGCTAAAGCTTAAGCTTCAGTTTCAGTATTTGACTTTCCAGCAAATCATCTGAATTAAATTCTTTTGAGTATATTATTAACTGAGTTGACCTCTTTACATTCTGAGGGACTCAAAAATCTTGCTCTAGCAGTACAATTCAAAATCATTGAATTCAATATTGAATATTGAATTGAAGAATATAAAATTTGATATTGGTTTTCTTTCTTGCTAGAAAATACTACTACTACTACTACTACTATCACCATCATCACTATTACCACTATTAATACTATTTATGATGATAATTCCCACCTTTGGGTTCATCCAACCTGGAACCTCCATCTCCATCTCTCTCTCTCTCTCATATATATATATATACATATATATATATATATGAGAGAGAGAGAATTATTTATACAGAAACTATAATTATTCAGTTCCAAGTTCAGTTCTAAATGTTGCTCCTTGGCCAATATATCAATATACAGGTTCCTCAAGAGACAATTATGACGAGATGGTACTTTCATATCTTTGAGGACTTGACAAACAAATTTGTCATGGTGCACACAGTCCCAGACTTCAGTGTAGTCAATCAATTAAATGCAGATTTTTGTTTTTTTGTAACTGCCTTGATTTTTGCATCATCCAGGAAATGTTGATAATTTGGTCTCCAGTTCCTCTGTCTTATAATTCTCTATAACTCTGTAACTATTGCTTTAGCCTGCCTTGAAGAATCTTAAGCATAACCTTTCTGACATGTGAAATGACTTAATTGGATACTTAATACTTATAATTTGAATGTTCCCTGGCACTGCCCTCCTTTAGGATTGGGACGTAAACTCATGGTCACTGTTGTATTTACTAAATTTGCTGGTATATTGAGTACAACATTTATCAGCAGCATTTTTATATATTAAATATCTCAGCTAGGCACCATTAAGATCTTTCTTGTCTAGCTCTTTTGTGGAATTATTATCACCTCTTCTTAATTTCTAATTCTTTCTGTGAAATCCTTATCTTTTCTCTTATCATGCGATTTTTGCATGAAACATTACCTTAATAACTACATTTATAAAGCAATATTTTTCCTATTTGTGCTTTCTTCTGTTTTGCTTGCATTGCCCATATAAGAAAACCTTTTTAGTTCTCCTTGCTATTTATTTGGTGTTGGATATGTCTTTCCCTTTTCCCTTTCCCTTCAACTATTTGCAAGGTCTCATCAGGCAGGCATTTTGCTTTTTTGTTCTTATTCTTTGGGATTTTCTTTTGTTGCTGCTTCCTATACAGATTGCAAATCTTTGTTCATGTTCTTAGGGAACTCTATAGACCACATCTAATCCCTTAAATCTATTCATCACACACGCATCAAGAGATGTTATTTAGGTCAAACCTTATGGTCTTAATGGTATCCCCTGCTTTCTTCAACTTAAGTCTGAAATTTGCAAGTAGAAGCTAATAATGTGAGCCACAGTCAACTCCAGGTCTTGTTTTTAACCGATTGTTTAATGCTTCTCCACTTTTGACTGCTAAGTACCTAACTGATCTACTTTTGACATTGCCCATAGGGTGAGTCCATGTGTGGAATCACCTTTTAGATTGTTAAAAAAAAAAGTGTTTGCTATGACCAGGGATTGACAAACAAACTATTAGTTTCTGTCCTGTATTTGTTATCCAAGGTCAAACTTCCTATTAATACAATTATCTTGTGTTTTCCTAATTTTAGCATTTCAATCCCCTATGAAGAACGTGACATTTTTTCTATTATTTCTAGATGGTGTAGGTCTTCATAAAACTGAACAACACTGGCCTCCGGCATCAGTAGTTGGAACATAGATTTGTATTCTTTTTATGCTAAATTGTTTGCTTCAGTTTATAACACAGATTATTCTGTCTTTTTTGAGATCATTTCCCAGTTTTATTTTTATCACCCTTTTATTGAGAGTAACTCCATTTCTTCTAAGAGATTTTTGTTGACAGTAGTAGATGCAAAGATCACCTGGATTAATCCTGTCTATTCCCTGACAAGGTGCTGGTGTTTAATCATTTTATTTCCTTGTTGTTTTTTGAGTCATATCCAGATTTTTAAATCTTACATTGTAGGTTCCTGTGCAATCATTAGATTTTCCTTTTATCGCCAGATGCATCCATAGCTGAGCTTCCTTGGGGTCTGGCCCAGGCACTTCATTAGTACTCAGTAGTACATGGACACTTTCCCTGCTGAGCAGGGGCTCCTCTTCTGATCTCTTTTATTATTTTAGTACTACTGTGCTTTGGCTTTTCTTGGTAATGATACTGGAGTGGTTTGCCATTTCCTTCTCCAAGTGATCACCTTTTATCAGAACTTTCCACTCTAATCTTTCTTGGGAAACTCTCCATAGCATAACCCAGTTTCACTTAGCTACACAATCTTCTTTACCATCACAAGACAATGATCCAGGAGGGGACTGAACCACCTAACTGCCCTAAAAAAGGCTAAAAATGGTTAAGGAAGAAAGATTACATTGGCATCTGAATATCTGCAGTTTTCACTTTTATATTTCCTCAAAAGACACAAACCAGATGGCATCATGAACGTGTGTGTGTGTGTGTGTGTGTGTGTGTGTGTGTGTGTGTGTGTGTTTCTCACGTACTTCTGGCTTGCAGCTGTTTGTCTTTGGTTATAATAATGACAAAGCCACACTTTTCTAAAAGTTCACTTACTGACAATATTTGGAGGCCAGGTCCTGCCTAGCAGAATTTCATTTTCCCATCATCAGAGCTCCAAATGCAATTTTCTGTCACTTAACAGCTCTATCAAACTAGGCCTTGGAAGGCCTGTTGAGAAGCAAACACACACAACCTAATATCATGATACTTTAATATGTGTCCTTTCTTCTCTGAGGATATCAGAGAGTCCTTCACTACCATCACCCTTGTGGGGTAGTTATAGTGACTGGCCACATTCATTCACTACAGAACTATCTGAATAAATCCATACTGGTTTAGGAATAATGGACCCCCCTTTCCCATACTAAGAAAATCTTAGTGTAGTTTTTTTTTAAGCAGCATGTTTTATTGTTATTTATAGAATAACAGCCCCCCTCCACCCTCCAGCATTCCCACTGCAGTCTTCACCACTTGGCAAACTCTGACCTGCTGGAGACCGGTTTATCTCAGAAGTGGGACTGCATCCCTTCTTGGCTTTCTAATCAACACGAGATCAATATTGATAATTAGGTGAAACAAACAGTCAAACAAAAGTTGTGCATAAACTGAGGAAGCAGCAGCAAAAAGTCCCTGCATTGACACTTTCCCCAAATGTCTCTACATTGCATGAGGAACCATTGTCAATGCATTTTCCAAGCAAATCCTCCCCAAGAAATATTAACTTCAGGAGAGAGAGTAACATGGACTTTTCAGTAAGAAATCTTGAGATCCACAGGTATATTTCCAGCCAATCCTAGGGAAATGCAGCAATCAAATGATCATTTACCAAGTGTTAAAGTCAACAAAATCTCTTATTCTTGCACCTTGAGCAGATTGTTTGAATGAAAGGTAATAAGGTTTCTGCATAATTAAACAAGTCCAGGTACAACCTAATAAGTACTGAGGAACTCTTCAGGGCACACAAGTGGAATAATGACTGGCCTGGGTTGACATCCTGCCATTAACTCTTTCAGATAAAATGTGTCTCTATAAAGAGAGGCCCAAGGACCCTCCATGATCTACTCAGGAAAAGGACTTCATCAACTGTCCATTCTGCCCAGAGTTGTGAAGGGACGAGTCCACTCCGATTCTCTACAGTTCCTATGATATACACCAGCTACAATTTTCTATACTCCAGGAGAAGAGCCCCCAAAGCCCCCAAAGCCCTCCTGGTTGGTGTGTTTGTCCTCATTGGAGTTACAAACAATCACCCTACTTAGTTAGGAAAGGCTGACAAGACCCAGAAGTTTGCACATTGGATGACATCAGGAAACGCTTTTCACTGACACTTTTGAGCAAAACCTTCCTGTTCCCTTTGGCCGTCTGGACTCTGTTCTCTTTTAGGATACCACCACATACTCAGACAGCATTGACAGAAGTTGTGACCACAGTTCAAGGAGGTGGGATTCACCAGGATAGTGAGACATTATTAAGAGAAAACTGATCACTAACAGCAGGGATTCACTCTTCTTCTGGAGTGTTCACCATTTGGGGTGCAAAGTCTTCCTTTTCCCTCCATATCATTCCATCACACCTTCTGAGTTTTCAGCCCTTGTGAGGGCTACAAGGAATAACTGAATCAAGCGGTTCTGTAGGGGGGCCCAGTGGCGGTGGTACTGCCCACTGGGCCCCTAGAGTTTTACTCGAGAGAGTGACAAATAAGACTGAGGAGCACTTGAGAAAAGGAAAGGGCCAGTTGTTTTTTCAGTTTACAATAAGCAAGCTAGCTCTCTGCTTATAGAACTTTTTCAGAGGAAACTGAAAAATGGAGTGACATGCTTAATCATTTACAATCCTGGCACTATTGAGCAGCCTCAGAAGCATGTGGCTTGCATGTTAGATTGGGCTCCCAGTAGGCTGCTTTCCTCTGCAGACAGATGTCTACATCTGTCAGTCAGTCAATAAATGGACATTTATTTAAACCCAACTATATGCCAGGCACTGTGCTAAGCACTTGGGATATAAAGAAGGGCAAAAGCAAATCCTTCAGATGTTTTCTGCCCCTTCCCACAGAAAGCTCACTCTGCTCCTGGATATCCCAGATTTCCTGGGATTCCTGTGGCCTCTCCCTCTGATTATCTGGTTTCTTCCCAAACTTTCATTTTAATGAGGGCACCCATGGGCTTTCTGACTCCAGGACCAGAACTCTATCCACTGAGCCAAGCTGTCATTATGCCTTGTCCTTTTCCAAAGAACAATCGCATCACTGATTGATGTCTTGTCTTGCAGGGGAATTGGATTTAAGTGAGTTTCACAAAGTTGTGACCTTTCCTCTCTTCCTGAGTCATCAAGTCTAGTGGAAAGACAAAAATCAGAACAATCTGCGATGGCCTGACATGCAAAGGATGACCATGGTGTGTTCCATATCTCCACATCCCTGCTTCAACCTTCACATCCATGGAAGAGACTGCTTCCATCTGCTCATTCCAGGGAAGGACTTCCCATGCATGGAGCAGACCCCAACTCACCAACTGCTCTGAAACCTGCCCATTACTCTCAGTGTGATTTAGTCCACTGGCCAAGATGGTTGAACCGAGTAGGGAGCTCCTCATGATAGAGCTCTTTCTACAGGTGAGAGCTTGGTGGAAGGTAACGGGACGGGACGGACAGCCCTGAAAGGCACTCCGCAAGCCCTCATGCTGCAGGTTCTAGTTTTCCCTGAGCACCTCATACGCTGAGCCACCTAAGCTGCCTCGCAGGGTCACTTGGCTTCAAGTGTCTGAGGCGGGACTTGAACTCAGGTCTTCATGATCTATCTACTGTACCACATAACAACCCCAAGAAAATCATGATAGTTACTGTAATGTAAGTTAATAACGCATCCTTGCATTTCCAATAGAATTAACTGCTTCCTTAGTCTAGAAATTGCAGTCTACATTCTCTTCCCATTTGGACAGACCCTAGCTCTTGTCCTTTGTAAATTCTGTCACTTTTGTCTTCCTTGATCATGCATCAAAGATCGTGGCCTGTGGCTCCACCATCCGCTAAAGATCTGACTTCATCAGTGTCCAGTGACTTGGTTAATAAAAGGCACCTGGTTTGCACTTGCAGTAGGATCATTTCCCACATAATCCTGCCTATTCCATGCTCTGTACACTTAATTGATGCTGTGGAAAGTAGAAATAGATTAACCATTTAAAAGCTCTCCTCTTTTCACTTCATCTTTCCTTGAGAAAGAAAATTCCAAAAAAAAATGCAAATACTAGTTTTGGGGATTGTGGTTTCAGGGGAAGAATTCCTAAGAATTGGAAATATTCAAATGGTGGTGCATTTTCTTATTGGGATTATTGTTCACATACAAAGATCAGACTGCATGAATCTGATATCGCTTCCAATTGGCCATTATAGTTTTATCATTTTCTCATAAACCAGTTTTTGGGGGGTTGATTTGGTTTACAAAATATCCATGATGCATAATGTTGCTCAGTGGAACGAAAACCAAATTTGCAATCATATAAAGTCCGGGTTCAAATTCTACCTCCTGCTCTTACTATTTCTTTGGCTAAATGACTTCTTTTCTCTTTTCCTGAGACAATTACAGAATACTCCTTCTGCAAGTTTAGAATCATTCCCAGGGTAATGTACTCCACTTGGCCACACAGTTTAAAACAAGGAACAATGGGGTGGGGGGAAAGCTAGAAAGAGGCAAACATTTTCCCAGCCATCAGAGCATTCCTCCAATGGAATGTTTTTGCCTGGAAAGGGAGTAGATTCCCCCTCACTGAAGGTCTGCTTGCAAGCAAGTCCATGGATCTACCTGTCTTCAATGTGGAAGTGAGAATACTTCTGTCCTGGTTGCATAATGCACAGCATCAGGGACTCTTCCACTCCAACATTCGCTAATCTGTTCCTGACAAGTCATTGGTCAATAATAAACAACCTCTATACTGAGCAAATCCCCAATTCTTTATGAAGTCACTGAACATGGATTTGTTGGTGTTGTAGAATATAATAATTGATTTTCAAATTCTAAGGGGATATCATAGCCTATAAGCCTATGCCAACTCCACATCCTCTTTCTAAAAGAATTCTCTGAGCCATTAATTCAGCAATCATTTGGAAAGGTCGACATGTACTGTCTACCTGACACTATGATGGTCACCGTGAAGTTCAAATGCCATACTACAGTTTTTGAACCGGTGGCATTTGTCCTCTAGACAAGGAAGGAAGCCAGACAACCCATAAATGAAATAACAAGAAAATGTGAGGCTATAAGAGGCACTACAAAGCAATTTGAGCTCTCTCTTCAAATGGTGGAGTTTGAAAGAAAGAAGAAAGGGCAATGATCTCTTGTGAGCATGTAGAGTACAGGAAACCAATTTAGAGAACCTTGCTAGGGATGTGAAAAGATTTGGTAGAACATGAATCAATGGAAACACCATTCTAGGCACGGGTGTGGAGGTGAACCCGAATATTCCTGCACATTCAGGATAAAATGAGTAATCTGTAAGGTTCATGTATCAGAGAAAAAGTTGAAATGGTAAACCTACTTTAGGCAAAGAAAATTGTACAAAATCTATGATGAATTATAATGCAAATCACTTTTTAAAATTTCTAGATTTAGGAGAAGATAATGGAAGAAATACCAATAGGATATACTTTTCTCAATATCACCAAGTACATTAACAAAAAATCAAGAAAATATAAATGATAGAAATTCTGAAAACAAATGATTAAAATAACAAAAACAATGACCAAGTCTACTTCTGACACCATGAACAATAAGATAAATTATAAAATATAATAAAAAATCATAGAAGCAGAGATTGTTAACAATGAGAAGGGAAATGTATGGAAGTCAACCTCAAGAGTAACATCAGAAATGGAACAAATGATTCTTCTAGTCATAAGAAAATAGTTCCTGAATATACCAAAGTATTTACATGGATAAACAGAGTTAGTAAAAAATTAAGAAATGTAGAATATTTGGGTAGATCTAAGTCATTTTTCAATAATGTTAAATTAAATAATTTTGGGAATCTATATGGAAAACATCAATGAAATTTAAAAACAACAAAACCAACAACGGAATTTTTATACCTAGAGGGAAAATGGTAGCTAACCTCAAATATAGAAAATATAGAGCAGGAAATAATCCAATATGAAAAACAAAAGATTTGGAAGCAAAGGAAATGAAAATTTTTGACCATGAGGACACATCAAGGAGGGGAAAATCTGACTTGTCAAGCTTTCAAGTAAAGTATGAAGATGATAATAATCAGACCACTCTTTCAGGAAAGCATACAGGAAATTTCTTCAGAAGTATTGAAAATAAAAGACATATCACACAAAAAATTAATAGGGGAAAAAAGTGAAAGATCTGAATCCAATCCATTCAGATGCATTTATCAGTAAACTTTAAAACTACATTAAGAACCAAAGATTCTCTTCAGAAAGTAAGATGGTTGCAAAACAAAAATAAAACATCAATTTAAAATGCATAGCTTTGCTTTTTAATTCCAAAAGATCAACAACTAAATCTATTTTGTAAGTACATAAAACATTTCTCTTGAACGTTTCTTTTACATGTTAATATTTTCAGATCTCTCAGGAAACAAAAATGTCGTAAATATGTCAAATGGTTATGAACATCGTACAATTTTCTCTAGATGGCAATAATTAAGAGCTCAGACTTTGATAGCAAAATTAGTTCCCCAGCTAAGTGGAGCACTCTTTTTGAAAACAAAATATTGACTCTGACCAATTCCTTTAGGCCCAGCCTCATAAGTTATATTATTTTTGATTTTGTTGTTGTTGTTCAGTGGTTGTGGTGATGGGAGTGGTAGTGGAGAAAGCAATTTATTCTTGCACAACTTCTGATCTGGGAATTCAGTTCAGTGCATTCCATTAACTGGTTTCTGGGATACAGATCCTCCACAAAAAGGTTTTATATTTAATTATGGACAATACTATTCATACATATCAATACATCTAACATGTATAAAATTAAACACAAAATAATCTGAGAGAGGAAGGAGTAATTGTGGGGATCAACTCTTCAAGCTAAAAGATGAAGTGGTTCAAGTCCTAACTCACCTCAAGCAAGACACTAGAGAAATAATTTAAAAAGGGAAGCAGTTCTTTCCCATGATGATTTTGCATTCTACGGTACAGAACAAAAAATAAAGCTGTGACAAATGGCGATCCCTACTCAAAAGTATTTCGACTGTCAGAAAATCAGCAGATATACTTATTTAAATGCTAACTTCACACAGTCATAGTATTCATATTCCATACTTCTTCTTATGGAAATGGACAGATGTGATCCTTAAGCATTTTCTTAACCTGTGACATTTTTTGTCCTTTTATTTTATTATTTCCCCATTGGAAACCTAACTCTAGCCAGAAATTTTGTTTTATTAATTCTATTAAAACATTTTTCAGAAACGAGTGCAGCAAGAGGGCTGGCTGTCATGACAATTTTTTTTTGCATTCATACATTTCCTAACTGAAATCATCCATGACCCACCTCACATCACGTGTAAAATACAGCACCATACACTGTAGTTTTGTGCAGTTCATCAGATGCTACTTCCCTTTTATTTTTCATCTATCTAAAAGGTCGGACTTTGTGCCCTTGAACAACTTAGCATCATTGGGAAAACTGCAGTAAGTATTCAACTTCAATTACCTTGTCTCTTTTGCCCGTGTGATTCTGAACTTGCAGCCCAACCGATGTCGGTCAAAATTAAGTATTCTGATAGTCTGACTCAATGATCTGCCCATGCATTTGCCCATCACAGACTAATAACAGCCATTCTTCATTCTGGGCAGACTGTGCTAATCATAAGCTTCCTTGAAAGGTTCCTGTAGCATCCTGGGACCCACTGAAGTAAGCCCAAAGGAGAGCTGGTCCAAAACAAAGATTCCCTAACCCTCCAACCTGGACTGCACAACACATCCAACATAGCATCTTCAGACAACCCTTTCATAATAAGAGCACCATCCTCCCTCTCTTCAGTCTCACTGAATATTGATGATCAGACAATCCTAGGACAAAGTAATCAGTGTTACAGCGTTTGGCAAGGACTGATTTACCGTTCCTTCTCTAAATGTGAGATCTATGTCAATTGGCCATTGGGTAAATATGCTACTGAAGGAATAGAACAACATCAATATTGACATTGTGACTATAAATGACACTAGAAAACATGGGGAAGTTGCCACCCCAAGAAGGATTGCTGAAATAAAAGAGCCTAAAGAACTGATTTCCATCTTTATCCCGATGCAACGAGAGGCACAATTCACTGCAATGTGGCATCTCACCTTATGGAATAATGATGAGTTTTTACTCATCCAAAGGACATCCATGGTGACGACTATAGCTCCGCCCGGGGCCCACGGTGGCCACTCGGAATAAAGAATAAGCCACATATTTTCTAAGACCTAAAGATCTTGTATAGATCACTCAGACCGTACAGGCACATTCTGTGAATTCCAAAGTTATTTAAACTCTTTCCATTTTGATATTCCTTTTTCAGATGCAACAATCTAGCCAAGTCATTCTCAATGATAAATGGTCAAAGAATATGAATGGACAGTTTTCAGATGAAAAAATTAAAGCCATTTATAGTTATATGAGAGAAAGCTCTAAAAATCACTATTGATACAGAAAAGCAAATTAGGAGAACTCAGAGGTACCAGATTGGCTTCTCAGATTGGCTAAAATCACAGGAAAAGATAATACTAAATGTTGGAGGGGAAGTGGGAAGACTAGGACACTAATGCATTGTTGGTGGAGTTAGGAACTGATCCAACCTTTCTGGAGAGCAATTTGATCCTGGGCCTAAAAGGGCTATAAAATTGTGTATCCTCTCTGAGCCAGCACTCTCACTACTGCATCTGTACCTCAGAGATAGTAGAACAGAGAAAAGGACCCCTATGTCCAAAAATGTAGCAGTTCTTTTTTATAGTGGGAAGGAACTAGAAATTGAGTGGATACCAATTAGTTGAGAAATGGTGAATTATGGTATAACGACGTAATGGAATATTATTGTTCTAGAAGAAATGATGAGCAGGTTGATTTCAGAAAAGCCTGGAAAGACTCACATGATGAACTGATGCTTAGTGAAGTGAGCAGAACCAAGAGAACATCATTCGTAGGAGATGATCAACTATGATGGACTTGGCTCTTCTCAACAAGGCAGATGTTTCATGTCAATTCCAATAGACTTGGGGTGGAAAATGCCGTCTGCATCCAGAGAGAGAACTATGGAGACTGAATATGGATTGAAGCACAGTATTTTCACCTTTTGTTTCTTTGTTGGAATTTTCTCTCTCATAGTTTTTTCCCCCTTGGTCAGATTTTCTTGCAAAATATGACAAATATGGAAATACATTTAGAAATATTGTACATATTTAACTTATATTAGATTGCCTGCAGTCTTGGGAAAGAAGGTGATAAGAGGAAGGAGGAGAAAAAAAATTGGTAAATGTAATCTTACAAAAGTTAATGTTGAAAATTATTTATATGTTTTTGGGAAAATAAAATACAATTGAGAGGAAAAATGTAATGCTGATTATTAGCATCGCAGTTTCTGAAGCTCTTCTGCAGAGGCTACTCTGGGAAAGACAAAGAAAATGCTTTCAGGGGCCAATGAACAGGGAGTTGGGCCTCCAGCATTGGGCGATTGGGGGGCAAGACTAGAGGGAGGAGGAGCCAGGGCCTCACAGATATTCTGGTAGCAAACTCCTCAGTAGGAACAGGTGGGACACCTGGAATTGTGTGTGTGTGTGTGTCCACAGTATCTATGATCTTGTTTGTCTCTGTGCATGGGGTTAAGAGAGGGTCTGGGTTGGGAGCCAGAAGCAGCAGAGCAATAGTAAGAATTTGCTGATTTTTCTAAATAAAAAGGATAATAAATATATACGTATGTGTGTGTGTATGAATGTGTGCACTTATACTATTGTATATACATGCACATGATATGCATAATGCATGCACTGGAAATACATATAAAACACACATACATTACACCTCCCATAAACCCTAGATTATCAATGTCTGTAACACAGGATAATATTTCTCTGTCCTGCCTTGTATGGCATCTGGCAATTAAGTTCAAAAATATTCATCTATTAGGGCAGCTAGATGGTGCAGTGAATAGAGCACCAGCCCTGAAGTCAGGAGTTCAAATCTGACCTCAGACACTTAGCACTTCCTATCTGTGTGACCCTGGGCAAGTTACTTAACCCCAATTGCCTCAGCCAGAAAATAATAATAATAATATTAATAATAATAATAAATATTCACCTATCTTTATTTGAAATCCTTTATCCTTCCTAGGCCTAGTAAGGAGAAAGTGTTGATTATCAAATATGTCCCCTATGTCCCTTGTTCAACTACCACCAGTGGGCTGAAGAAATTACCTGCAAGCATCATTAAGTTGAGATCCCATGCCTGGTCTTTCCTAAGGCCTGGTGGCACAGTGGATCGGGCTCTAGGTTCAAATATGGCCTCAGACACGTATCCACTGTGTGACCTTGGGCAAGCCACTTAACCACGCTCTGCCTCAGTTTCCTTACCTCTAAAATAACCTTTGAAAAATTGTTGTGAGGATAAAACGAGAGATTAGGGAAGTGCTTTGGAAAAATGGCTACACAAGCATACTGCTTACTTTTCGAATCTCCAACAGAGAAAGTCGTCCAACTCTTGCTTTTGAGGTTTCAAATAAACACGTACAAATTATCTTCCTTAAAAACTTTAAGTCTGTCAGGTTAAAATGCTAAAACAGATTAAAACAAGGGAAACATCCCTGCCTTGTCCACACAAATGTGCTTCTGAAACTAGGACTTAGAATTCATTGTCAATCTCCTGGTCAATAAGAGGACTGTTGGTCCAGTCCACACCCCGTCCCCGAAGTTTACAGAAACTCCTTTAGGATTGGGATTGGGGCTTTTCTTGGGCTTCCCAAGGATACTCTTAGAATTTCTTCATCCACAGCCCCAGTATATAAAAAGGAAACACAAAGACAGTTGTTGGAGATGAGCCCTCCCCAGCTCCCCCCTTTCATCTCATTATCCGCTCAGTCATTGTGTTTCCTTCCAATCCCTGAGCTTGACTGATTGATGAAGGAGATCACGGCGGGAACATCCCAACACCTGTCGGAAATTAAGCCGCATTCATCTTTCTGGAGAAAATTAAAAAGTACTTACTTATTGTTTGGCTTTGCCAGGGTACACGGAATGTCACTCCCGGATGTGGGTGAGGAAATTACATGAGAATCGGAGAACTCGGGGCCGTAGATCATTCTCAACACTTCTTAATGGAGGAGCTGAGGAGAGAGGGGAGAAGAAAGCCGATGGTGGGGCTTGTTAGTTCCTTGTTAATGATCTGCTTGGTGGCTTAATGGGGGAAGGTGGGGGCTGCGGTTAGAAGTGGGAGAGCTTCTTGAGGTGCATTTACATAAATCTTTTAGGAAAATATTCAGGCCCTTTTCACCCCCCCCCCCAGATTGGAATCAGTACCTCAAATATAAACCAACAGTGGAAAATATTACACACGTTTCAGAACACACCATTTTCCCCTCAGCCCCCCTTTCACTAGTCTAACCATCCTGAGGATTGTAGTTCCCATCATTACATTTATGCAGCACCTTCTGTGTGCCAGGTACTGTGTTAACACTCTAGAGAAACAGCCCTGGGGTTATGATGTCCTTTTTAGTATTCGGGAAACTCATAAGATCAGGTGACATGACCTAGCCAGGGTCACACATCTGGATGTGTCCGGGGCCAGATTGCAACCCCCAGACCCCAGACCCTCTCCACTGCACCGCCTAACCCAGTCAGGGCACCGTGGGGTAAAATAGTGGGGAGGTCAGGACACCGAGTATCCTTGGAGTGGGCATTTCCTCAGCTGACCACGGCCATGGGGCCTGGTATGTGAGTGGAGTTCTTCCTGGTCCTTTGGTTGTTTGGGGAATAACACAGTCAGTCAGTCAGTCAGTGAGTCAGTCAGTCTGCAAATCAAGAAGCAGCGAGGCATTGAGCGAGTGCTGCAGATCGTTCTGCCATGAGGAAATGACATGATAATGAGGACGCCTCATGTGAAGAAGAGCATCCTTCAAGGTGCAGATGTAGCAGTTATGGAGGGGAAGCCATTAGCAGCTGGAAGGAGAGCGAGAGCGAGAGCGGAAGCGGAGCCAGAGGGGACAAAGGCCAGAAAGCCCTTGTGGCAGAGCTGAGGTGGGAGGACGTTCCTAGCATGGCCTAAAGGTGACGGCCTGGAAGCACAAAGACACATAGTCAAAGGGGTTTTCTCCTTTGGTGCCTCTCCTGCAGAGCCCATGGGAGATCCCAGGAAGAGTTGGGGGGCCAGAAGAGTATTGTGAAAGGCCTGTTGGACATTAGGGTGATAGCTCCCCAAAGCAATAGGGACCATCAGTGTTTGGGGTGGAGGGGTCGGCAGATTCACCCCACCCCTTAGAAGTAGCACCAAGGTGGCAACTGACCGCTCTGAGCGCAGGCTGCGCAGTTCACGTAGAAGGCCCACGTAGGGGGCCAGCCAAGCAGTAACGGGCATGGATGGCACCTGCAAACGTTGTATTTCCAAATGTTGTTGAAGGGGGAAACAGCAAGATTTGGGAATAGGTTGGGTGAGAGTGATGAGTCAAGGAGGAACTCACAGTCGTGAGCCCGGCTGGGTGCCTTGTGCCCTCTCAAGGAAGATGCAAATCAAGAAGATGAGACCCTGTTTTAGACATGTTGAGTTTGAGATGCTACAAAGGTAGGTGGGTGTGTGTGCTCCTGGAACATTTATCAGTCCATCCCATGTCCTTTATACTCCATGACCAGCACTCTGTGGATCTTGTACTCCTCTTTGATTTCCTTCCTTCCTTCCCTCCCTTCCTTTCCTCCTTTCCTTTCTTTCATTTCCTTCTTTTCTTCCTTTCCTCCTTTCCTTCATTCACTCCATCCTGTCTCTTCTTTTACATTCAGAGCTTCCTCAGATTGATTCTGTGACTGGATGGTGTCTTAGTGGGGCAGACTCCAGAGATAAGAAATTACTGAGTCCATGGGCTGCTGGGGGAGGGGGGGGGGAGTAGGGCACATAGTAGCAGACTTGAAGTCAGCTACTTTTCTGTCTGTGACCCCTCGCAACTCATTCTATCCCTTTCTGCCTCAGTTTCCTCATATATGAAAATAGGGATAATCATGGCACCCACTTCACAAGTGAATTGAGAAGTGTCTAAAGCACTTGTCTCAGTTTCAAGCTGATAATATGTGCTTAATAAATGCTTATTCCCCTGCCCTCCAATAAACATTTATTAAGTTTCCTCTCAGCCTCCCTGAGTCACACTCCCCTGCCTCCCTGTCTCATCCCCTGGACCCCAGCTCCGAGGCTCCGGCTGCCTCCACAATGTTTAATTGTTGCCAACTTTTGAGTCTGAGGTCCAGATGAGCAATGGTGCTTTTCCAGCCCCATACACAACCATAAAACAATGCATGGCTGAGAGGAAAGCTCAGTTGCTAGGAAAACCAGTGTCATTTTTAGGACTCCAAGGGGTCACTGTAGCTCATTTTGGGATGTAACCCTCAGTTGTCCTGTGGATGGAGAAGGAAGCAGCTACCGGGAATATGCCTGATGTTGGAGGTTTGGGAGGAGTCTTGTCTTTAGGCCTCTTGGCCACAGCCTGGCCTAAGTACACCAGTGGGGCTCCTGCCTGCTCTAGGCCGCTATGGGCAAACAGGGGCATGGCCTGCCAGCCTTCAGTTTGGGCGAGGCTGGAAGTTCCTGCCATCCCTACCAACCATGTGGTGCTGCCTGTAGAGTTAGTCAAGTTACAAGGTGAACGCTCTGTCAGACAGCATTTCATGGACCTCCCTGTCACAGCCTCCATCCTCTGAGAGTTTCACACCTGCCTCCCTCCCTCCCTCTAGTGTTGGGGGCTCCTGCCAGACCATGGTCTGCAGCCAAGCGCCCATTACTCGGGGTCCTTAGCAGTAGGTTGGAAACTCCCAAACCCGGGACAGACAGGAGAGCCCCGTGGGCAACTTCATTGTGCTGAACTAAAAGGACCCATAAGTTTCTCATGAGAACCTGAACCTCACATGCTAGGTCAAAGTGACAAGTGTGACCATAGAGTGATCTTGCCTCTTTCTGTTCTTCCCCTTACTTGGGTACCACACCTGTGATAAAATCAGTTACTGTTCTTGGAAAATACTGACCCTGGAAAGTCCCCTTCAACCCATTCCCACCACTGCCTGCATCCTAAGCTCATTCCCCCCTGTTGGGAGCCACAATCTCAAAGCTGATTGGCAAAGCCCAGCACTGAGAGCAAATGTGCCCAGCACTCGTGCAGGAACAACATTTCTTTCTATGATTCCCATTAGTGGACTACTGTTTCCTATATTTTTTAAACATATCTGGTGACAAGGGGAGTTTGTGCAAGTTCACTAGAAATGATTCCACCTGCATATTCTGTCCTAATAACACTAATCTCTCACTGAGACAAATGATAAAGGAGAGAACACCATGGAAAGCATTGTCACTATGGAAGAGAAAGAATCCAAAGGTCCAGGAAATAATGGGGTTTACCAACTTAGACTCAGAAAAGAGCAGTATATCTAGGAACCAAAAGATGGTTAAAGCATACCTAGGAACTGCCCTAAAGGCCAATGTATATGGTTTCAATCAGGGAAGTAAAGAAATCAAACAATCCTTAGAATTGACAAGATATAAGTAAACTAACAAAATTCACTGACTCATTAACCCTGTACAACCTTTACCTTTCAATATTGGCTTTATGTAATATAATCAATAATTACCATTTAACCATAAAAAAAACTTACTCAAATATGGAATGTCAAATGTAGTAACATATAAAGGTCACTAAGTCAGACACATGACTGAAGACCATGTTGACCTAAAGAAAAGTATATGATCATGATATAGTATAAAATAAAGCCTGAAGGAGCCTGAGAGAAGTGGGAGCATCACTTCCACTAGTTCCTCACTCACTCCCCATGGCTCCTGTCTTCCTTTGACTCTGACCCTATTTCTCCTGCTCAGCTCCCTGGATCCTCCGCAGAGGCTGGACCCCTGCACCTGCCATTGTCTGTGTCCTGTTTTTCTTTTAGGCTGTGAAAAACTTACTTTTCTTGTATAACAGCTGCCTGATGATAAATAAGGAAATGACCCAATGCTTTCTCTTCACTTCCATTACCACCTGCTTGCTTTGCTAGTTACAATCCTATATAAACTCTGTGCCTCAGTTCCTCTGCACCAAATGCTTTGGACCCATGGGTCAGCTAGCTTATTCAATGCTCCATTTTAAAATTGAACCACTCTCTACTCGCCTCAGTATCTCTGGTGTTACAATTGAGCCAATAGCCCTTCATGGCATCCTCCAGAGAGTACAAACTTTAGGGGAGAAAATGTCTAATCTGATGAAATGCACATTCAAGTTTTAATATTCAAGTGGCTGAGGTGAGGTTCAACTCAGGCTGACAGGGAAGGGAATCCCTTAAGCCCAAGCAGTCCCATCAGCAGAGAGTGTGAGAAACAAAGCACCGAGAACAGGGGAGAGTGTGAATCTTCCCTTCTTAGCAGGTCTGGAGAGCAGCTGAGCCCAAATCAGCCAGAGAATCATGTTAGTCGAACCTCAGATATGGACGGGATCTAGAGTCAGGTAGACCTGAGACAAAATCCAGGCTCCCACAATAAATTATTTAAACCCTATGTGAAATGGGAATAATAATTGCATGGCACCCAGAAAAGTTGTTAAGAGTCAAATAAGTTCCTATTAGTAAAATGCATCACAAATTTTAAATCTCTATTTAATACAGGAACAATACCAGTGGCATTTGTTAGTATTGTACTAATCTCTCTTTCTCTCCTTTCTCTCTTAACTATTAAAAAGTGTGGGAAGTGGATTGTGGCTCCTTTTGGGAGTGAGAACAATAATATCAATGGTATTTAAGAGGTTTTTTAAAGCACCTAATTAAGATCAAAAGGTTGTGTGTGAATTTATATATGTTGTATAGGATGCTCTAGATGTCCCATTCTGTAACACAGAAAACAAAAATATAAATAAGAATCTTTCCTTCAAAATACTAATTTCAAGAATGTAGACATTTTTAGCCAACATAAAAACAACTATAATATAAGCAAATTAAGACATTTCCTTATTGGTCACTTGTAACCAGGGACATCTCATTTTTATACCCAGAAAATTCTCCAGAAGAACTGAGATAAAAGGATTCTGTCATATTGGGCACTGTGGTTAAAACAATGAAAATAGACAACATGGATGTGATTCCTGAACTCTACAAGCCTTGTCTTCAATTCTGTCATCATTGTCTGGAAAAAAAATCTTAGAAAAATATGTAAATGATCTCTTGGTGAATTCTCCCCATTTCATAATACATTTCCTCTCTCCATCTATCTGAGAAGCGAGCCAGCGGGGGCACCTTGACCATCCCCAAGGTCTGCCCAGCTCCTTGAAAACACCAATTTAGAGGTCAAGGCTTCATCCTTTTGACTCCTTCCCATTTTTCTCTCTGTGTCTCTTGAGATAAAGCTATTCCAATCCATCAGAGTAGCTACTACTAGTGGACCAGGATATCCACTCGTATCAAAATTATGTTTTATGCTTGTCATTCTCTGTCTAATACAAACACCTCCTGCTTATTCAAACTAGCTCCCACTATGGCAGCACATTTCTATGAGGTTAAGTCTAATTCATATCCATTAGTCGACAGGCGTCCTTGTGAAGATTATTTTTGCCAGCCTGTTATGCCTTCTCATCTCTCACAATGAAGGCCATCTGTTGCCATGGTGCCTGCCCATTTTCTTTTGTTATAGAAAACAAAAAAGATCTTTGGTTAAAAACCAGAAGGTGACTGAGGGTAAATGAGTTAAAGCTTGGCAATTAGATCTTCCAGTGGGAAGATCCTGAACTGTCTTATGTGTTCCTATTCCAGAGAGAGTTAGATCCCTCCCTATAAATCATGTAAGTCAACAACCTCTATCACCATAAATCGCCACTTCAGGAATGGGGAACTTCCCAGACACTAAAAGTCAAGTCTAGTCAACAAATGTTTCCTAAACCCTTATTATGTGCCAGGCAACAGGCTAAGTGTTGGGGACACGACTTCCTCAAGAAGTTGGCAGTTCAATTATACTAACAATCATTTTTAAGAATTTCTACACAAAAAGTCCCTCATTGCCTCCTCTCCTGTGCTGTGCCTGGGGCAGATAGCAACTTTGCCTACCAGTAGTCTGTGAATTGTCAGCTTATTCCACAATAATGCTTTTTCTCTTTCAACTATGATTAGGGAAGGTTGGGATCAAGTGCCCACTACTTGTTATATAGTGTGTTAAGAGCTTTGCAAATATTTTCTCATTCCATTACTCAATAGTTCATTCAATCCTTCATTTAAATATTGAGTTTCCAACTGGGTACCTAAGATAGTGGAATACCTCTGCTTCCACTATCACTTGGAGTGAGTGCATGAATGAGTGAGTGTGTGAATGTGTGTGTGTGTGTGCGTGTGTGTGTGTATGTGTGTAAAGGGGAGGTTAACAAGTTTTAAGAAACTATTTTTTTTCTTTCATTTCTAGAACAGACCCCTTTCTTCCTTCTTCCTTGCACAAAACCCTGTGAATTTTTCTTGCATCAAGTCTGAAAAAGCTTAATTTCTTATTACCATCGTCAAGGAGAAAAACAAAACAAAACAAAATATGACAACAACAACAACAACAACAACAACAACAAAAAGCTGTCCATTCTCTTCCTTTCTCCATCTGCATGGCCATGTGCAAAAAATCCCTTTGGTTGAATTATTTTGCGTGTCCAGCCGTTATCACATCCCTGGTTTTTAATCTACCATCATCACGTGTCTAGTGGACCTTCCTCATTTCTTAATTGTCTACAATACTTTGTAACTTTTCTGGCTTTCCTCCAGGACCCAAAAAAACTCATTGATGACAAAATCTTATCATTTTGAAAGATGCCTGATATCAACCTGAGGTACTCATTTCCTCAACACTTCTGTGTGTCTAGTCAGAAGGTGGAGAGCCATGAATGGAAGTTTGGGGCACTCCTCCTTTGGAGAGGAACATCATGCAGAAAACATTGTATTTCTCACTTGGCCACAGTACTTTGGAATTTTCCACTATTTTCTGTGTTAATTATCTGCCCAATTCCCTTCCCCATCCTTGATTTCCAGTTCCTAGAGAATAAATGTCTTTATTCTATATTTATCCTCAGTGTTTAGCACAATGCCAGACACAATATAGATAATATTTACTGACTGACATTTCAAACTAAATACAATAAAACAATGTTATTTGTTATCACTTCCCTAATAAATACTTTCAATCTGGTACTCCCCAGTATGTCTTTGGTGCTTCCTTCTTTGTAGAAGATATCAAACTTCTTACATTTTTTGTAAACTGACATTATCTTTGTCTCTGCACTCTTCTCTACCTTCTCATGTCCATTTATTTGTCAAATCTTGTATTTTCTATTTCTGTTAGCAACTTTGATATCTGGCTCTCCCTCAATAGAGCAAACGCTTTTGTTCAGATTCTTATGCCTCTTAAAAATCAACTCTCTAAGTGGTCTTCAGGCTTCTAAAACTCTAGTTGGTCTCTCTGATACTTATATTAATCACAGTAGCCTCCCTGATAAATTTTGGGATTATTTGATTTTAATGTATTGTCACAATTTAATAAATAGAATAATATATTTGGCTACAAGAAATCAGATGAAGGGCTGGAGTCAAGATGGCAGAGATAGTGATTCTTTTTGACCTTCTCCTACAACCCTCAAACTAATTTTCAAATCAAGCCTCTGAATAAACTCTGGACAGCAGAATCCACAAAATATTGGGAGTGCAACAAATTACCAGCAGAAGATAATTTCAAAGACCCCAGAAAAGTCTGTTTCAATCAGGCACAGAGGGCAGTGGCCAAGCGAAAACAGGTCGAGCACAGACACCAATGCAGACAGTGCAGAGCCAGGGTGGTGCGGGTTCCATGGGCCAGAAACTCTACAGGGAGGAATCTACAACAGTGTTTACCATTCTGCCCTGGCTGCAAGCCAGTAGAGCAGCAGAGAAGTTATAAAACACCCAACATAAACACAAAAAGGTAAATAGTGAATCCCAAAACAGAATCTCATGGGACCTAGCCATGCCCACCCAACATCAGGAGTTAGTCAGCACAAACCCAGCGTGCACTTAGATAAATCAAACCATAAAATAAATAAGAAAGAAGTTAAGGAGGTATTAGATATGATAGATCTTTGGAGGAAATTGAGTGGAGACAGAAAAGAGTACACATTCTTTTCGTTAGTTCATGAAACCTATACAATAATTGACCATATATTAAGACAAAAAGACCTCAAAATCAAATGCAGAAATGCAGAAACAGTAAATTCATTTTTTCAGATCCTAATGCAATAAAAATTACATTCAATAAAAGACCAAAGGAAAATAGGCCAAAAAGTAATTGGAAACTAAACAATCTCCTCCTAAAGAATAAATGGGTGAAGCAGCAAATCATAGAGCTAGTTCTGGGGAACCACACATTTTCATACATTTCACAGTGGGGTGGGTCCAGGGAAAGCTGTGTCCACCACTCTATATACTCTGGTCTATAGCCAGAAAGGGACCTTTTTCTCCTGCAGCCAGAAGTGATAGCATCTTTCTTTGCCTAAGAACTGTTACCAGATTTCCTTCTGACAAACCCTAAGGGCTCTTATCTTCCCTGTATCTCTGACCCAGATTTGTGTGGACAAGAGAGCCACCAATCTATTCTAGTTGTATCAGTGCCAGAAAAGCACTAGGTCACCTCCTCCTGACCCAACATCCTCCTACCTTCTCTCTAGGCTACCACAGATACTCTGGTCACTGTCATGATCACACTGAAGACTCCCTATTCTGTGGGCACCCTGGATGGCCCTGCCCTTGTATGACAGATCACTCACACTAACCTCTTAAGGCTTAATCTTCTAAGGGGGGAAATTTCTCAGTCTGACCTTTTGATGGCTCTTCTGCTCCAAAATTTGATTTCATCATTTATTTTAAAGAATTTTGGATGGGAATATTGGGAGAATTTAACTCAGTAGCTTCCTGTATTCCATCAATTTGGCTCCATGCTCCTGTTCTTTATATAAGAAAATGCTCTTCAGGACCAGGAGACCATTATATACTTCAACAACAATACTATATGATGACCAGTTCTGATGGACCTGGCCATCCTCAGCAACAAGATCAACCAAATCATTTACAATGGAGCAGTAATGAACTGAACCAGCTATGCCCAGCGAAAGAACCCTGGGAGATGACTAAGAACCATTACATTGAATTCCCAATCCCTATATTTATGCCCACCTGCATTTTTGATTTCCTTCACAAGCCAATTGTACAATATTTCAGAGTCTGATTCTTTTTGTACAGCAAAATAACGGTTTGGTCATGTATACTTATTGTGTATCTAATTTATATTTTAATGTATTTAACATCTACTGGTCATCCTGCCATCTGGGGGAGGGGGGGAGGGGTAAGAGGTGAAAAATTGGAACAAGACGTTTGGCAATTGTTAATGCTGTAAAGTTACCCATACATATAACCTGTAAATAAAAGGCTATTAAATATATATGTATATATATATATATATATATATATATATATATATATATACAAAATAACCAATAAAGATGACATAAAAAGTAAAAAAAAAAAAAAAAAGAAAATGCTCTTTTTAAAAAATTCTCTGTCTTTAAAACATATTTTGGTTAACTGTTTCCCAATTACATGCAAAAACCCCCAGCATTTTATTTTTTTTAAATTGAGTTCCAAATTATCTTTCTCCTTTTTGTCTCTCTACCACCCCTTGAGAAGGCAAGCAATATGATATCAATTATATATATATATAATATGAGAAATTATATAAAACACATGTCCATATTACCTATGTTGCAAAAACAGAAACAAAACAGAACCTCACACAATTGAAGAAAAAACAATTAAGATATGCTTCACTTTGCACCCAGAGTTCATCAGTCTTCTCAGGAAATAGTATTTTCACCATAGGTTCTTTCAAAGTATCTTGGATCCAGGACTAGATAAATTTCCTTGATCCAAGTAAGGAAATCTTTCCCAGCTGATCATCATTAGAATATTGCTGTTTCCATAGATAATGTTCATTTGGATCTGCTCACTTTATTTTGCTTAAGTTCATATAAAATTTCTTAGGTTTTTCTGAAACCTCTTGCTCATTTCTTATAGCACAAAAGAGTATCCCATTACTTTCATATACCCTGACTTGTTCCTCTACTCAATTTCTAATTCTTTGCCACCACAAAAGAAGATTATATATTTTTATACAAATAAGTCCTTTCCTCCTTTTAACCCAGGGCTTGAATTGCTGAGTTAAAGGGTTACACAGTTTTTAATAGATCTTATTCCAAATTGTTCTATAGAATTGTTAGATAAATTCACATCTCTACCAAACAGTACATTACTGTTCTTATTTTCCCACATCTCCTCCAGCATTTATCTTTTCTTTTTGTATTATGTTAGCCAGTCTGCTAGGTGTGAGATCACAGAATTGTTTTAATTTACATTTTTCTAATCAAAAGTGATTTAGATTATTTATTAATGCAACTATAGATAAATTTAGTTTTTTCTTCTGAAAATTGCCAATTATTTTTGTAAAACTTGCTCAATTCACCCTATTATTTGAGAGATGAGGACTTTATTAGAAAAAAATCTATAATTCTTCCATTTCCTGATTTACTTTTAATTTCAGTGGCATTGGTTTTATTTGTGCACAAATTCACCATTTTACTTTCTGTGATCCTCTTTTCTTCTTATATATATAAATCCTTCCTTTGTCCAATTGATATGACAGGTACATTTTTCTGCGAGCTCCTAATTCACTTAAGATATTGCCCTTTATGTCTAAATCATTCATTCATTTTGATCTTATCATGGTATATAATAGGAAAAGTTGGTCCCTGCTTTTAATAAAAAAGGGATATTAAAAGAGAAATCTCTGAATTGTATGTAAGTAAATAAACTACTGTTTTTCAATTACCACACTTAACATGCCAATTCCATTTATGTTTAATTAGGTTTGGAAAGTGCTTGACATAGAACATCTTAATTTTCACAATTATTTCACTCAACTGCTAGCAGTTAACAGATGAGAAACTTAGATTTAGAAATCAAATTATATATCCAGAGTCACATAGTCAAGAATTGAGTTATGATGTGCATTAAGGTCTGAGAGCCAATTTTGATACTCTGACCACTATATCAAATCCCCCTAATGCAGATAAAAAAAGGTATACTAGCAACAAGTTGTCTTTTTCTTAAAATATTTTTAAAGACATCTCCCAGACAACAGTTCATTGATTTCAATTTACTTTCAATTACTCAATGTGCTTAAAGGAAATCGAGGTCTAATGAGTCAGGACAAATGGCTTCGATCCTTGCCTTTGCCATTTCCCTGTTGCATGACCTTGAATAAGTCACTTTAACTTAATTTTGAAAAATTGATCTTATCTTTGAAAAATTGATGCACAGCATTAATATCAAGTCATCCTATTTCTAAAGTTCTTTGATTTAAACCTTTTAAAATATTCTATTAATTTTCTATTCTAATGTTTTTTTCCCAAGAATTTAGTAGACTAGTCCAGTTTTCTTCCTGAATTAATAAGTGCTAATTGCTGTTGTATCCCAAGGCTGTCTTAGGAATTTATGGTCCTTACCACAGACTCTTGCTTCATAAGTAGGGGTTTCAAATCTCTTTCCCCAGGGACACATTCCTTCCTACATTTCTACAGTGCCATGTGGACAATTGTAAACCAAGAACACCACCACCCACTTATTTCTGCTGCCTGGAGCACATCCCCAGTCAAACTCTATCTAACACAAGAACGTTTGTTCTTTATCTGTGGAACTATTTTTAATCCACAGCAGGGTCAACAGTGAACTGCATGGGCACAACAGCCTCTTGCAAAGCCTCTAATTAACTCTCTCTAGTAGAAAGGAGAAAGGGAACTGGTCCTTTTGTTTCTCATTTCTTCCTTTTCTCATTTTTTCTTACTCGCTACAATCCGCATATGTCCAATGGCACCCCAGCCACTGGATGAGATTTCACCATCAGACTTGGTTTCTGTCACTTTGAAGCTTACAAACTCAATCAGAATCACCAAGACAAAAAAGAGAACAAGAATGGGATGCGATTCAGTTTAAGGGAATCCTCTTTGCTGGGATATGGGTACAGTTTCCAAAGTGGGGATAGAATGCCCAGCATTATCGGCTTTTGCCTAGCAGGCATTGATGATGGAGTGGAGTATGGCAGCTGAAGAAGGGGATCACAGTTCTGGGTGCTACAAGAACCCTAGTAAAAAATCAGACAGTCCGATCCATGCACTTTTTAGATAAGAAAACTCAGGCTGAGGAGAGTCAGGGGTGGCTTAAGCTGGCACAGGCATGAGGAGAGAACCTGTTTCCCAAGGAAGTCCCATGGTACCCAAATCATTGTTGTTTATATGTCTTCAAACTCAGGGGCTTTTTATAGAAAACTCAGATGGTCACAGTCAAAAGAAACTTTGAAGACTCTAGTCCAGGATTTCCTTCAATGGACCTGCCAATGACTTCCCTTTAAAACATTGGAAACTAAAGATGATCTGACATCTTTTTAGAGACTATCATTGAAGGGAAGGCTTCTCCTTCATGGCTGCCATTTTTCTTTATTAGACTAGTATCCTTATCAGAGAATATATTTACTTGATTGTCACTTTAAATTAATGGAAGAAACAAGACTTGGGGGGTGTCTTTATTCATGAAAAGCTATTGCATCGAAGAAGGAACAGACTTTTTTCTCTTAGATCAGAGATGGCAAAATCAGAAGCCTTGGGCTGAAGATTCAAAGAGAAGGATTCAAACTTGACTTTGACAATGATTTCCTAATGGGAAGAACTATTAGAAAATGGAAAACCTTGAGTCTGGAAGTGGTTTCTCCTTCCTTGGAGGTCTTCAAGCAAAAGCGGGATGACCTTTATCCTCTCTACCACTTGAATTTTATTGGTTTGGGGAATTATTACTTCACAGCAGTTTCTACTCATCGGTTTTAGTTTTATTCCCTGGGACAAAGCAGAACAGATCTTATCCTTTATTCATACAGTTTCTACCATGTGTTAGAGCACCATGCCAGAGACTTTAAAAAATATGTCATTTAATCCTCACAACACTTCTGGGAGGTAGATGATGTTACCCCATTTTGCATTTAAGGAAACCAATAGACAGAATGAATACCTTGACCAGGTAACACAGATTAAGTGTTTAGCCAATTTTGAATTCTATCCAATGCACTAATCTAGACACTTGCCCACAACATCTCATTACTTAGCCCACAACGGTTATTCATCCCCATTAATAATGTGATCATCCTCATGTTATCTTGGAAAATGTCCCCTTTGGCTTCTGATTCTTGCACGTGTTCCTTCATAATCATGCACAATTCAGGCACAATGTGAGCCTCTTTTGCTATGTCTAAAATATGGAAGAAAGTGCTGACTATGAAACTCAAGGAGTGATCAGACCAGGGCAGAGTCCAGTGAGCCTCCCTCATTTGGGACGGTGGGCACGCCAATACAGTCCTCTTGCCAACTGCCACCGAACCTCCAGCCATGTTCCTTTTGGTCCAGAGGGCAACTAGTTCCTACATGCAACTGACTACCTGGTCATCAAGTTCACACCTCTTCTTGTTCATGAGATAACATGAGAAATCTGTCAGGTTCTCCCATCTGTTCCGGTGGTAGGAGAGAGTGGGGAGGCATGAACAAGTCTCCAAAAGGACCTCAAGCCTCCATTAGGGGAGACTGAAGTAGGGGAGATGCAGGTTTTCTATCAATATGTTAAAGTGTTTAAAGACCTTTTCTTCAACCCTGGGCATTCAGTATATACTTCCATTTTCTTGTTGGAGAAACTGACGGGGGAGAGGGAGAGAGAGGGAGGGAGAGGGAGAGGGAGAGGGAGGGAGGGAGAGGGGAGAGAGGGGGAGAGAGAGAGAGGGAGAGGGAGAGAGAGGGGAGAGGGAGAGGGGGAGAGGGAGAGAGATGGAAAGAAGGAGGGAGGGGAGGGAGGAAAGGAGGGAGGGAGGGATGGAAAAAGGGAAGGAGAGAGAGAGAGCAAGAGAGGGAGAGAGAAGGAGAGAGAGAGAGAGAGAGAGAGAGAGAGAGAGAGAGAGAGAGAGAGAAGGAGGAGGGGGGGGAGGAGGAGGAGGAGGAGGAGGAGAGGGAGATGGAAAGAAGGAGGGAGATAGGGAGGGAGGAAAGGAGGGAGGGAGTGATGGAAAGGAGGGAAGGAAGGAGGGAAGGAGGATTAGAGACAAAAAGAAACAGAGACAGAGAAAGAAAGGGAAAAGACATGGAGAATGAGTGAATGAGAGAGACAGAAAGAAACAAAGGAGAGACCGGGAAGGAGAGAGGGAGGAGAGGGAGAGGGAGGGAGGGAGGAGGGAGGGAAGGAGAGAGACAGAGAGACACAGAGAGACAGAGACCCACACAGGAGAAGCATGACCTACTGATACATTGGGGCTAACGACCTAAGAACTGGAGGCTAGTCCAACCAAGTTGAACAAAGAGTAATAAGAAATTAAAGACAGCATGAAATCAATATCAAAATAGTACAAGGAGGGGAAGGCGTCCAGAAGAGGGTGGTCAAGAACTGCAGAGGCATCAATACGGAAGCAGAACCAGAGCAGCCCATTTGATCTGACATCTGAGCCCAATGTGCTCCCTGGGCACTGATTCTGATGCTCACTTTGGGACATTATGGAATCTGCTTCCAAATGGGGAAAAGGGAGCACACAATGTGATCTTGGGCCCGGGGAGCAACTTTGCAGATCCTCAGGAATTATGTCCTGGAATCAGTGTTAATTACTTGATTATAGAAGATAAACAAAAGCGTAACTTAATCTGTCGCTCCTTCAGTTGTTTCTCGACAGCGGCGTTTGTGGCAGAACCTCGGTGCCATTGAGGGCCACCCTGATGGACAGGGTCCATTCGGACTCCTTCTCCATGTCCTACGTGACCAGGACTCAGATGCCCCTGGGAATACTGTCCACAGGGCACGAAGGCAGCATCAGCCGGCCTTCCCAAAGCCAAAAGAAGAGAAATATTAGAAGAGTCTCTGATTGCTTTTCAGAAGAGGGAGGGAGGGCCCTGCTGAGAGCCTGGGGCAGCACCCCATAGCAGACAAGAACAGGGGAGGAGGCAGCCTGCCAGCCCGGCACCTCCACAAAGGGCTGACATCAGCACACAGCAAGAGAGAAGGCAAGGATCCCGTGCCGTCCCGTCGGGGCCCAGAGATGCAGACACAGGCTCCCAGAATGGGGTCTATTGCTAACCTGAGGGTTTTAATGACCAACAGGGACAAGGAGTTGTGGATGCTTGTGCTGTGTGCTGCCAGAGCCCACGTGGCAAGATTAAGGCTCAGTGGTTTCTCAGAGGCAAAGGAGCTGTTTGGGGAAGAGTCACGCCATGATAGATCCTTCCCCCCAAAGAGAGAAACCCCCATATAGTAACTTTTATTTATTGTTATTCAGTTATTTTCAGCTGTTTCTAGCCTTCTTTGACCCCATTTGGTGTTTACTTGGCAAAGGTACTGGAGCAGTTTGCCATTTCCTTCTCCGGTTTGTTTTATAGATGAGGAAACTGAGGAAGACAAGAGTGAAGTGACCTCCCCAAGGTCACACAGTGAGTAAGCATCTGAAATGGGATTTGGCCATGACTCTATGCAAAGAACCATCTAGCTCCCAAGATATAAAAAAAAAGCAAATGCCATATGGATATATTGTGGTCCATTCAAATGAGCTTTGGCCCATAATGGCTGCAGGAGTGGGCAAGAACTAGTCACTGCCGAGTCTTTCCCAATGGTTTTTGTGTATACAGCAAGTTAATCCATGTTCCAAATGCCTTTAATACATGTGTGTTTCTGGATGACCCAGAGCAGCCCTTCAAGGTCCCTTTGCAGATCACTGGAGTAGCCTCTCATTTTTCTTGAATGGGCTTCTTCCCAGGCTTTATCTTGGGAAAGGGGAGGGAAAGCTTCTCATGCTGGACCTTGGAAACAGATGGACAAAGGCACCACTTGTTACCTAAGGGGGATTTCCCTTTTCTGATTGACCATCTGCACTGTAACAAGAGGAGGAAACAAGCAATAGATATCCATCCATATTGTAAGAGGCTCCTGGGAATCAAAGATGTCTTTGCAAATAGAGTTGTGCTAAAATATTTACACATAAAATGAAACTAGCAGATTTCAGCTCTATATGCATTTTGTGAGAAAATAAAATGAATCAGGAAGATTTGATGGCTTAACCACAAGGGAGAAGTTGTTTTTATCCACAAACTAGACTCCAAGTAGAATATTTTGAGGATGATGCATGTGATTGCATGAAGAATTCTTAGGTAAAGGCGTCTGCACCCCAAGCCCAGGACATTAGCTGAATTTTATCACAAACTAGACTCCACATAGAAGACTTTGAGTATGATGTGATTGTATGAAGAGCTCTTAGGTAAAGACCCCATACTGTCCAATCAATGTGCACCTCTGACTGGTTCAAGTTCTCTAGTGATGGCAAGATACTGAAAGGACCTAAGTCTTTCTCATCCTTAAAACGCTCTATAGTTACCTTAAAGTCTTTCATTAAAGTGTTCAAACCAAGTCTAAGAAAATGGCCCTAGATCCCTTTAAGGAAATCAAGTTTCCTTCCTACTGAGCTTCCCAAGTCTCAGTGTTCCCATCTGGTGGAAGGGCCGTTCCTGTGGTGTTGGCCAAACAAAGCCAAATCTGCTACCTGAAAAACTGGGCCTAGGGGTCTAGAGGGAAATCAGAAAACTCCGGCTCTCCTGCTCAGGCAACAGAACAAAATGAAGGAGAAGGGAAGGCCAAAGTCGGGGCTTCTCAGAACAAGAGCAATTCCTTCATTTCTCTTCTGTGTTTTGGGAAAAGGGGACATGCAGAAAAAGGGAAGGTTCCAGTGCCCGTGGCTGATCTGTACCTGCATTCTCTCTCTCTCACTTCCAGGCACACAAAACCTCAAGCCTAAGGAAAATGGCATGGGAAAGAGTTGGTACAAGTTGGTAAATCCCAAGAAGGGAGCTGATGAGAATGGAGTTAGCTCCTTGGTCACGGGGAGGAATCTGCAGTAGCATCAGGTACCCCAAGAGCATTAAGAGTCTGGGAAGACTTAACAGTATGAAGCTGGGGAACTGCAGCAGCTCAGTAAAGGGGCTGGTGGGTTGGACTGAGATGGGGCTTCACTTCAACTCTTGTAAGAGTGACTCTGGATCATTACAGGAAAAAAGAACAATATGACTGTTTTTCTTTACAAAACTTGCTCTGAAAAGATATATGCTGTGACCACTGGTTAAGCCATGTTTAAATGATCTAAGAAGATACGTTTTCCTATAAAAAGGTTTAAACTTGTAATTTTGAATCTGGTCAAAAAGACGACATCTGGGATATCTCAGAGATGGCACCTGTGACATGAAAATAGCTGACTCACATATCTGTATCTCATTAGGACTTTTAAATATTTCCCCCCATGCCAAACTTCATAGATAGGGAAGGCAACTAGCATCTCCCTCCGCTAAAAGAAGAAACAGAGGGTCCCAGGGAGAAGTCAAAGGACTCACTCATGGTCATTCAACTTCTAAGTCTCTGAGGTAGGATCTGAATTAGTTCTCCTGACTCCAAATCCAGCCTGTTCCTCATTATGACGAGAATTCAGTCATCGTTAATTTAGAACCATAAAGCCCGGAGCCTCAGTGAAATCCAGAAAAAAAATTATAGTGATGAGCCCCATTACCTACACTGGAAACCAGGCAGAATGAAAGATTCCTGTTGTCTTCAGGATGCTATCTGGTTAGAATGGAAACCATTTAAATGAGCAGAGACAGACACACACAAACCACTTGGGACAGAACTCTGTAGATCGGGAGCTGGATTCAGAGGGGGATGTGAGAGAGAAAAAACACTGAAAGGCTTTAGATCAGTCCCACAGTGTTCCAATGTTTCTACAGTGTTTGCTGTCCCAAAAGCCCAGATCTTCCTCTTAACAGAGAACATAGTGTGTCTTTTTGTAATCTCCGAGTTGTTTTCTGCAATGCTATTTTCAAGGGAATCACAGACCACAATCACAGAAGAATTAAAATCACCCAAACAGAAATGAAGAGAAAGTCAGCAAACTCCCGCAGAGAACGGCTCACCCGTCCCCAAGGCGGACGCCAGGCCCTGGAGTGGATGAAGGATGCAGTACAAGTCCCCACCTTTCTGGGTTGTCGTAAGGGCCAAGAAAGACTCTATTTGTAAGTCTCTGAGCAGTGTCTGGCGTATGAGAAATACCTGTTCCTTTTTGAGCATAAGTGTTTTAAAGGAAGATGGTGGTCAGCTTTTAGTGTCATGGACTAAGGCCCTCAAGTGCCACCTTTCTGGGGGAAGAGGGAGAAAGAAGACCGATTCCTCGCAGTGCACACAAGGGCCCTCCCGTGCGCGTAATCTGTCAGGACAATTAGCTTTCTCATTTCTTTTGGCAGCATAAGACCTCGGCCTGTTCATGCTTATGGCCAAGCACATTCTATTAGCCTTTCTCTTAGGCCCTTTAAAAAATTATTCTAATATAACAATTGCAAAACACTTAAAAAGAAAAATAACTTCTTCATGAGCCTAGCAATTTTGGACACACACACACACACTACACACACACACACACACACACACACACATATATATATATAATCTGACAATTTTATCTGGGGATGAAAAGTATGAGACTTATCTACACGATTGGTATCTTTTTTTTAAAGAGACAAATGGTTCAGTAAATCCCTACTTTGCCTTTGATAATTGTTTTTCTGGTAAGACAGAATTGCCTTAAATTCACCTGTTCCTTGTTTAGACGTTAGGCTACCTTGCAGACAAGGCTGCAGACAACGGCTCTACCAGAGGCTCTTTCAAGGCTTCTCGCCAGGGACGATCTGGCTGTCCTTGGTGTTCCGTGGGGAGAAGAGGAAATAATGCGATTTTGTCCCTTCAGTCTGCCTGGAGAAAATGGGATTCACCGACCTCCAGAGCCATGTCGAATTTAGTATTCCAGCTGCTTCTTGACCAGGCTGGGGCTGAATTTTCAGACCCTTGATGTGCAGAAAATATCCATCTGCTCCACAAGAGAACACGATGACAAGCTTCTGTACAATGAGTCACCATCCCTACCACAAAGGATAGCCAGAACCAGAAGGCCCCGGAGTCGGTGACTGAGCTGCCACAAAGGCCCAGGCTCCCTCAGCACTGATTGCTCCAAACTTTTCCACATGGGGAGGAACAGGTGGGCTTTCCCCAAGGACACAGACTGCTGGTGGGCCTGGAGCTCTCCGTCCTACCCACATCTGTCAGAGGGAAGGAGCCAACCTGAGAGTAAAAGCCACGGCCCACAATGCAATACAAAGAGGGATCCTGGAGAGTCTCCGTGCTTCCCCAAGGCCTTCCCCCACCCCACCTGCTCTCCTATTAAAGATTTTAGTTACAAATGCATCTGGAGTAGTACTAATGCATCTCAACAGTAGGCAGGCATATCTTAAACCTCATGAGGTGGTGGCCAAATGCAAGAAAGGAGAGAATAATCTGTTCCTGGAGTGGAAGGAGCTCAAAGTCCCTGGGACAAGGCACTTCAGTTCTATGAGGTTCTCTTGACTCAACTTGAAAATAACCTCCAAGGTCTTTTTCATATTCCTCTATTATTCCATGAAATCCACCCACCCCCTCTCCCAGCTCCTGACCAGGGCAGCAGGGACCTTCCCAAAGATGGGGGCCAGTTTTTAAAGTGATCCAGGAAAAATGCACCAAAGTCTATGGCCAAGTCCAAGCTGGCTTCCCCTCAGGCCCCATCACCCTCCCCGGCAGGGAGGGGAGCCATCAGTCAGCCTCATTAGATCTACCAGTATTTGCAGCTGTGCTAAAATTCCTATTTCCCTACCCATCTATTTCCTCCCTTCCTTGCTGTCCCTGCACCACCCACTCTCTCAGCTAATTTTCAATATTAGGACATTTATAAATGATCATTGGAAAAATTACTTGTATAATTTGGGAGTTATTTGTCGAATGCCTTGAGCTCAAAGGAAAGGTGAGCTAGCAATCTAATAAATAGGGAATAAAAGGCTATCTTTCCTGTCTTTCATTGACAAGAGCTGGAGATGATTGAATTACCTTCCCAGGCAAGGGAGGTAGAGAATTATGCATGTGTCTAAGCAAGTAGAAGCTTAAAAATCTACATGAAAGATAGAGTCTGGGAAGAAGAGGACGAGCAGTTCTGTCTAATGCTTTGTTATTACTCGCTCGTTGCCATTTTTTTCTTTTTTTTCCCCTTGAATTTTTTTCTCTGAAGTAGTGCTGTTACCATGGAAATGCTGAAACAATATGGAAAGAGCTTTGGGTTATCCACAAGGTGATCGATCCAGACCAGGGACTGGAACGGCCAGCACGGCCAGCGAGATACAGAGGCCTCCTTGGTGGGCAGCAGGATTCCTGAGGCTGCGGGCAAGGAGTCGGTGGCAAGATGGGAAGGGGGCCCAGAGCCGGCCTCCAGGGAGCCAAGAGGAGCTGGCCTCTGGGCCGTCCTGGGGAAGCTTCAGTTCAGACATCCTCGGCAGCTCCCAGCCTCTCACTAGTCCACAAGGATCAGGTGAGACTCCTCAGCTCTGGCTCCAAGATCCCTCCCACGGCATCCCTACTACCCACAGAACAATTGACATATTTTAGATTTGGTTGTTATTTTTTAAAGACTCTTCATTCAAACTGTTCAAACTTGTTTCCAGTTTCTAAATTCTGAGCAGAACCATCAGTTTTACAGATTCGTTATTCCCTCAGGTTGACTTTACACAATTAGGAAAGCAAGAAGCATTTCCCAAGTGCTCTTGGTAGGCCCCGGGCTAAGCTCTGAGGATACAAACATAAGAGTCCTGTCTTCAAGGAGCTTATACTTTAGTGGGGGAACTCCGCACATAAAACAACCGAAAAGCAGGGTAGTGATGGTGAGCTAAGAGGAGAATGAATCTGCCCAGGGAGTGAGCAGAAAGTCTGGAACAGAGCCAGGAGGGAAACAAAGGTAAGCTGGCCTGGATCCCTTCACCAGAGGCAGGTTCTGCAGCACAAACTCCATCTTAAGGGGATTTTTAGAAGCATATTCCAGGGCCAACAGGTCAAAGGAGTAATGGGATGACCCAAAGCAAAGATGCTCCGGATGCTGAGGGAGTTTCCAGGATGAGACAGCAGGAAAGATGATTTTGAGGTTTTAAAGGTCAGGATCAAGTTGCAAGAGAGAACCTCAAGGTCATGGCATTGCATCCCCTATATTCCTTCCCATGGGGCTGCTTTCTTTGTGGTGTGGACCATTCATCACTTTTCATACCATGGAAGTCCCCTAATGGCTCCAACACCAGCAGCTATTTTAATTCTTCCCTCTCAACTCTGTCCTTTTGCTAATATGAAATGCCATCTCACTGACGTGTCTATTCTGATAGAGAGCCACAGACATTCTATCTACCAGGTAGTTCCGGATCTGGCCCTTCTTAAGCAGTAATTCTGCCCCCATCTCAACTCCCTCATTTTCTCTCTTCCTAACGCTCTACTTGCTTCCCACATTGTCCACAATGGCTGGACAGAAGTTTCCTGGAAAGTATCTTTGGGGACATCTGTGGTGTCCAGTCGGAGCTGACGCTGTGACTTTCTCAATCCCAACAAACGATAAGTTAAAGAAACAAATGTCTAAATTCCTTCTGAAAAAAAGTTGGTTTTGTTCCTGATTTTAATTTTCATTTGGCTTCAAATTCATTTTCTTGTTTCTAATAGATTCTTTCCTTCCTAAGATGGTTCCAGAGGAGGGGATGAAATTAAGAAAGTTCTAAAAGGAAAAAGGTTGACTAATAAACTTTGAGCAGGAGAAATACAAAAAGTCTAATCCTGTTATATTTCTTTGTTAAGAAAAGTGAAGTGGAAGAGCCCCCACCTCCTATTGGGACATAATCCATTAGTAACATGCTTCCCCTTCGTAGACTACCTTACTTCCAACTCCCACAAGGCCCATTATGGGCCAAGGAAAGCCCACATGTGATGAGAATTCCTTGCTTATTTATGTTGAGTTTAAATTCTTCAAAACTTATCATAAAAATCCTTCCTCTTAGGACTCCAGTTTCCCTTTGGATCTTAAATCTTGAGTTCAAAGAAAGGCAGGATCTTCAATGAAAGAAGAGTCATTTAAAGATCCCTGCTCCAAATGTCCTATGCTCTTTGGGATACCTCTGCTTGGTTTCTGCTTGAATATTTCCAGCAATAAATTAAACTCACATCATGAAGCTGCCCTTCTCTGGGGATGATCCTTCTTTTTATCATGTTCATTCCTATATTGAGTTTAAATATGTCTCCTTATAACGTTTCCCCAACTCCCTCCTCACCAGAACATTGACTTCCAGGACTTTCTTACTGATGTGGGAGAGAATAAGGCTGGTCCTGGAGACTGCTGTGCTGGCTGACTATTAAAGAGTTATTTCAGTGAATGACATCTGGATGTTTCCCTGCAGACTGAGGGAAAGGGAGGTCAGTGCTCCTGGCTGGGGAAACTCTCAATGTCAATTGGCACCTTCTCTACAAATAAGATCTCAGGTCTCCAGCCAGGATCTGACTCCCAACAGGTACAGAATCTTAACCAACTTCCTCTAAAACTCTTATCTGCTATCACCATCTTCCCAGTCACTTCCACACCTCTGCCCTCCGTGGCGGTAACAGCTGGGCCATGAGCTGTGTAGGGCAAAGGATCTGGCTTCAATCCCACTGACTTCCAGTCTCAGACACTCACCTGGGGGCAAGGCGATTAATCCCTTATCCTTAGTTTTCTGACTGTACCTACTCCCCCCCTCCCTCCCCTTTTGTGAGGAACAAATGAGATGACATTTTAAAGTTCTTACTACAGCACCGGCGCATAGTAGGCTTTCAGTAAATGACTGCTTTATTTCTTTCCCTTCCTCTCTGATGCTCTTTGCAGTAAAACCTCATTATTGCCCCCAAAATCCCTTTTCTAATTTATGAGCATTATCAGGTCAGGCTGCAGATCCAGAGTTCAGCACCTCCTCAAGTCTATCCAGGAAGACGTATACCCTGTGGCCTTGTCTTTCTCTCTCTTCACAGCAACTTCTCATCACTTTTTTTAGTCTCCCATATTGGAGACAATTTAGAATGTCTGATTTTGCCTTATATGTCCCACTTCTGTGAATTGATCTGTGCTCTCCATTAAACTGGACTGGATTCTCCACTCTCCTGCCTCTGACATCATGGTCAAGCTACTTAACCTTCTCAGGTCTCATTCATTTGTTAAAAAATGGGCAAGTGGATTTGAGTCTGGAGGAGGTCTATCAGGTCTATCAGCCTACAGAGATTTGCATCCCCATCCTTCTCTTCCTTCAAGAACCAGCCCGGCTGCCACTTCCTATAAAACAATCCACGAAGAATTAACTAGATCCTTCCCTTGGGCCGGACACTGGGCCAGTCCCTTAAGGTTCAATGAAAAGCAGCCTAGCACCTTCACAAAGCCTTTCCTGACCTTCCCGAGGGAAACTACCCGACACCCTTTGGCTGTTCTTTCTTTGACCTTTCAAAAAAGTCCAAATACTCGCTCAGGTTTTAATTGACATTCTGGGTCTCCACCCCCCCCATCATGTCCAGAGAATGAGGTTCTGCTCCTTGTTTTCAAGTGTTTGTCCCCACATAAAGCACCATTCTTGGTATGAGGCGCTTAATTCATGTTGGTGACATTGGGATGGAAGCTCCTCTCTCTGCTTCAGCCCAAGGGAGTCTCTCCCTTTTTCCACACATACACCATCTAATTGACTTCCAGTTTCCTAACTTGTTCCCCCTCACAAAGTGAATGACAAACTCCCTGAAGGAGCCTTCTCTCCTGCACCCCACCTAGGGCAGTGCTATGTAGGGCAGGGGCTCATTATATATCCTTTTTGCTTCATTACTTCAGGGGTTCATTAAAAGGGACCAGGAGGGTTGGGGCAGAGCTACTTCCAGATGCTCTCACCCAGGCAGGACGCACGCCCTAGAACTGCCTCCCTCTCTTTTAGCAGGTTTTTATTGAAGCCAGAATTAGGCTAATGCTGATGAGTCTCTGGAATGACCATTTTCTTCTCTTCTGCATCAAGGAAGACAGACTTGGGCTCCAAGATTCCTTGATCCAAACATCACTCCTTGATCTCAGTTCTCTTGTAGTCGGGCCCTTCTCTTTATGCTGGAATGGACTCTGCCCTTCTGGGCTACCTTCTCCTCCCTCATTACCTCCCTTCTCAAGCTTCCTGGTTCTCTTATGTCTTGAAAAATATCACTTTCTTTACCCAACTCCAGCCAATGTCCTTTCTGAATTAGAGCTATTCCATTGCACCCCAGGTAAAAGAGTCTTCCCAATGCCCGCCTCCTGTGCCCCCCACTCTCCATTGCTGGGTCTCTCACCCAGCTGGCAAATGCCTCTTGCTCCCCAGAGCCGCTCTTTTTCCTCTTCCTGTAGTAAGTTCATTTAATGTTGCCTTTATAATAAACTTGGGCTGAATGGCCTATTCATCTGAGAGCTGAGCCGGGCAGAAGTGCTGACAGTCCAGAGACACCTGTCTCATTTTAGTTCCACGGAACAGCTTCAGGCCATGAGGTAAGCCTTGTTCCCCTGTCCAGACCCATTCTCTGTGATAAAACTGACTGCCAGTGATGACTTCCTCGCCAGCAGGACACATTTCCATTAGCGCTGGGCCCGGGGTGGCTCAGACAGGGACCAGAAAAGGGATCTTCAGATATCAGCCCTCCTGTCTCCTTCCAGTGGCCAGAGAACACTCGCCCAGGCACGGAAGGGGAATGGAAATCGGTGACAAAATGCAGCAAGGCTCCCTTGCCCAGCCCTGCCATCAGCATCATGGTGGGAAGCAAAAGCAGCCGCCTTGCCCAAGAGACTCTCACGTTTTAATCAGAGAAGCAAAGCTGACAAACCCAGGAACTACAGGAACACAATTAGAAACACTTCTCACACAAATACAAAGTAAGCTCTAAACTGGAAAAATATCAAGTGCTCATGGCTAGGCCAAGCTAATTTAATAAACATGACAATTCTGCCTAAATTGGCCCACTTGTTCACTGCCGCACCAATCAAACTGTCAAAACATTATTTTATAGAACTAGAAAAGATAACAAAATCCATCTGGAAGAACAAAAGGGCAAGAATATCAAGGGAATTAATGAAAAAAATACAAAGTATGGTGTCTTAGCTGTACCAACCCTGAAACTCTATTATAAAGCAGCGGCCATCCAAGCCATTTGGTGCTGGCTGAGAAGTAGGCTGGTGGATCAGTGGAATAGGTTAGATACACACAATCAAGGCCCTATAGCGATCCAGTATTTGATACTCAGCCGCCAGCTTCTGGAATAAGAATTCATTATCTGACAAAAATTGCTGGGAAAAATGAGTTTAATGTGTCAGAAACTTGACATAGACCTACATCTCGCACCCCAAACCAAAATAAGGTCAAAATGGATAATCTGGGCAGAAAGAATGATGCCATACACAAATTAGGAAAGCAAGGGGTAATTTATCTATCCAATCTTTGAAGAAGGGAGGAATATATGACTAAAAAAAACCAAGAGAATGTTATGAAAGGCAAAATGGACAACTTTGATTACATTAAATTAAAAAAGGTTTTACACAAGCAAAACCAACAAAAACAAGATTAAAAGGGAAGTAAATACAAAGAATTCAAGTCATTCTAATTGATAGTCAAAGGATAAAAACAGACAATTTTCAGATGATGAAATTAAAGCCATCTTTAATCACCTTATAGTTATTAAAAAACCATCTAAATCAGGAAAAAATGCTCAGAATTACTATTAGAGAAATATAAATTAAGACAACTCAGGTACTACCTCACAGCTCTGACTGGCTAAGGTGACAGGAAAAGAATGATCAGTGGATCATGGGAATACAGGAATATGGATGGGGGAATATGGGAAAACTGGGCCACTTAATACATTGTTAGTGGAGTTGTGAATTGATCCAACCTGGGTCTGTATCCCAAGTAAACCATGGGGGAAAAGGACCCACATGTGCAAAAATGTTTGTAGCGGCTCTTTTTGTGGTAAAAAATTGGAAAATGAGCAGATGCCCATAATTGGGGATTGGCTGAACAAGCTGTGGTGCAGGAAGGTAATGGAATATTATCGTTCTATAGAAAATGATGAACGTGGATAGAGCTACACGAACTGATGCTGAGTGAAACAAGCAGAACCAGGAATACCTTGTCCCATTAACAGCAAGGATGTGGGATGATCAACTATGAGAGACTTGGTGGTTCTCAGTATTTCACTGATCCAAGGCAATCTCACTAGATTTTGGATAGAAAGTGCCATCTGCATCCAGGAAGAATACTATGGAGACAAAGTAAATCATCACATGCTACGTTCACTTTTTTCTGTTTTTTTTTTCTCTACCATAGTTTTATCCTTCTGTTCTGATTTTTTCCCTGCCAACATGATTCATAAAGCGATGTGTACGAAAATAAATAATGTTTTTTAAAAAGAGGCATAATTAACAAGGTCAGAAAAAAGACAAACATAAAGAGATTTTTCTTGAGGGGATAATCGTTAAAAATATCAAGGCAAGCAAAATCAGCCTCTACCTTCCCAGAGTCACATCGGGTACAGGAGACAACAGGAAAACACTCAGGCACATTCAAGCCTGGAGATCATCTCACAGGGGAGGGAGGGTGCCGACAGTGGGATGACCAGAAGAAACCTTCTCAAAGTGGGAGGGCTGGAGCCCAGTCTTCATGAAATATAGAAGACACAAATGGCGGCTCCAGATCAAGGTTCCAGGGTGAGACCCGTGTGTAAGAGATTGTGAGCTCCTTGGAGGAGCAGTTGCTCCCTCTCCCCATTTAGAGCCTAAGATTTCTCTCACTGCTTTGGACTTGGGAAGCAATTTGCATGTGATCAATCTTTGCTCCCCAAGTTAATGGGCAGATTCTCGAGTCGGTTTCATACCCTGACAATGATGAAATAGTTCCACTGTCCATGATAAATAAATGGGAGAAACGGTGCTTTTTCCTGAGTGGGCTGGCTTTGTCCAGAGGCCTTACCAGGGACTCCAGCTCTTCAACCAACTCCTTGGGCGGGATTGGCCCAAGCACGGTCGCTGGACTAAAATTCAGAGCAATATTGGCTCTCTCTGGGCGCCATCCGGGATCCGTGGGCACACACATGCACATGGAGAGAGACACCACAGGTGGCTGACCCCTCTCCCCCCCCACCTTTGTGCTCCATGATCATCCCCTATTGCCTGTAAAGCCTCCCCCTTCTCCTCATCCACCACACCTGTCTCTGTGTTGGGGTGAGCAGGAGGAGGAAGCCCCCCAAGAAAGAGCCTGCCCTTTCTCCTGGCTCCAGTTAAAGCATGTGCACAGCAGATGGGCGCCCCGCCCCGGCCCTCTTGGGCACAGAACATTGACCCCACTGTGTGAGCAGGCTGCACTTCCTTGAAGCTTCCCAGATGGGCTGATGATATGTGCTTTTACGGTAGATTATGGCGGCTCCATCCACTGCATGCACAAATATTTGCCTTCTGTATTCCGAAGACGCCACAGGGAGCTGTTTTTCAGCGCCCGTGTCATGCAGCATCCAGGCTGGATCGGGTGCCAGCCGAGCCCGGAGCCAATTAATTCTGGACACATTGAAACAACAAATATCAGCCAACCACCTGTTTTCTTGTGACAGCTTTGCGCCTTTTCACTGGCGCAGGAACAGGATGGCAACATGGCCCTGAGTTCTCCCAGCCCCAAGCAGAGCCAACTCATTATCTGGCTTGGCCAACGTGATCCAGAGACCAGCTGCTCATTAAGCTCCAGTGAAGTTAAATGAGCGCTGCCTTGCCTGAGAGCACGGGGCCAGAAAGCCGGTTCAGTCCCTCGGAGGGTCCTCGGAGGAACAAAGTGCCCTCAGCCTCTGTCTTTGCCTTTGGCTTGGCTACAAACTCAAGCAGGAGGCCGGCGTGGTTAGAGGAGGCTCTCCCAGGGGCTTGGGCTTCCTCGGGCCTTTTCCTAAGGCAGACAAATCCCTGCCACCGAGGAGACCCGGGCCTGGTCACCGAATCCAGACGAGCACAGGTCCCAGAAGAAACAGACCTTAAAATACGGTGGAGGTGAGATTGATGACTGTGCAAAGGATCTCTCTGGAAAACTGGATTTATGAGTCGCAGAGTGTCCACCAGCCCCCCTCTCCCAAGCGTTCCAATGGGACCTTGCCGAATCTGAAGGTTAACACTCTAGGAGCTGCATCTCGGCGATTGTTTCTCCCCACACGTGCAGGACTGTTTGTGAGGGACACGGCCCATTCTAAGCGGCCGTGGTGCTCGTGGGCAGATAGGCTGCTGACACTTCCACCAGGCAACACGGATGTCCTGGTTTTTTCTCAGAATATTTCAGCATCTCTACCCTCAAAAAGGCCCACATTTGGTATCTTAGGAGCAAAGAAGCTGCAAAAATCATCATTTGACCTTTAATCCTCCATTTAAAAATACATTTTTAATGCTTTTTACTAAACATATCAAACATCTGAGCTTGAGAGATGTCCTTGTGATGAGAAAGATGATCTGAGGTGGAAGGGAAACGCTCCAACACCTCCATTTTTATTCAGCAAAGACCAGGGAAGTAATTGATTAAAAAAAAAAAAAACAATCAAACATGTCATTCCTTATGGGAATTAGAAGTAAGCCATCTATCTCCTCCCTGGAATGGGGGGAGCCCACGTCTTTGACGTTTGCTTGTTTGTTTTTAATTTTTCCAAAATAAACAAGAACTGTATCTTTAAACCATAACCACGACCCCCAAAGAGAGGGGTACCGATGCATGGGAATGGCAGAGCACAAGCTAGAACAGTTATTGGAGAAGCAGCTCTGTCATTTGCCAAGATGCTATTCCTGCATTTAATTTCTTCATAAATATTATTTGTTGGCATTCAGCTGCTCCCCATCCCCGTTCCAAACAACTGGTGTGTGTGTGTGTGTGTGTGTGTGTGTGTGTGTGTGTGTGTGTGTGTTGGGGAGTGTTGTAGCATTTGGGGTCTCTTACTCTGCCTTTATTTTGTCTGAGGGAGTGATGCTGGAAGTTTACAAAAGACAAAATTTCCTTTTTCATCATTTTTTGAGGTCTAGGAAGGTTTCCCTAATTTCAATTTCAATGGCCAGTGCAGAAAATAATTGTTTCCTTCTAAATCGTAACTAAAACTAAAATCTTCACGCTAAGTTTGCTCTGACAAAAGAAATTCAGAGAGAAAGAGCTTTTAATGGGAATATCCATAATAATGCTAATAAAAGTAACCCTTATCATCATCGTCATTATCATCTCCATCATCAATTACCAGCATTTTAATAAATTTAAGCAGTTTTCAAAGGTTTCTTTCTCTTTAGTCTTTTATTGGACAATGGGTCCCCTCCACAATCACTAGAACCCCAGAGTACCACCTTTAGGCCATCCCCACTGGCCCCAGAAATGGAGGACGGCAGTGGCCAGAGGATTCTCACCCCTCAGAAACACTAAAAGCCCCTTGGCAAAGACACCAAGGGAGGCGATGGGAAAAGTCACAGAGCAGTAGAACTCTGGGAGTCCCACTGGAAGTCACTGTCCAGTCCCACTAAGTCCCACTGGAGGTCTGCATCCAGCCTCGCTGAGTCCCACTGGAGGTCAGTGTCCAGCTGTAGTGTTTGGCCTGGGATTTGTCTAACAAGTGTGGGAGGGGAAGCCGAGAGGCACAAGCCCATTTCCGACGGGCCACAGTGTGAGGGCTAGCCCAGCCCGAGCCCTAACCTGGAGCCCAGCTCTCTACCCCAAGTCTAGGTTCTTTCCCTCAGTATGACTCCACACTCAAGTCTGACCGGCCCCTCCTTACCTCCCGCGGCCTCATCCAGGTCCTCCGAAGCTTCTCTGAATTCCTCATATCCAGCCCAAGGCACCAGGACACGACATTCCAGCAATACGGTGAATTTAGGTGTCTCCAACTACCTACAATGAGAATCGGTGACAATCCCAGCTTAGTCTGTGGGAAGCCTTGTTCCCCGGCTTCCCCTAAATGTGCTTAGTGACTGTCCTAAGAAGTGTCCCAGAAGTCTCTCTGCCTGCCCTGCTCCGGCCTCTGGCCCGTACGTCTCTGGGCCAGCTCTCCCACGCGTCCCGTGATCCCCAGTTCCCCAGCGGGTGCTCTGTCGGACCCTCAGGGTGTTAGCACATTGGATGCTTCGGATCTATACAGGGCACCAATGACCCCCTGCAGCAGGGAAGTCATTGCCACCCCTTCGCTTCACTCCCTCCCCCCCCCCCCCCCCCCCCCCCCCCCCCCCCCGCCATCGGGACCCTCGGATTCATGGACAGCAGAATTCAATATGAGGGGCCTTCCATGGGGTGAGGGCAGACAGGAGGCAAGGGACAGCGCCATGTTCCTTGTGCCCAGAGGTCGCTATCCAGGAGAGGGATAAAAGGCAGACACAGAGGCCCAGTGGGGATGGTCCCTGGGAAAGGCCAGAGGGGAGGAAGAGCTTCTCCTCTGTCAGCCTTTGCCTCGCTGAGGGCTCTGCTTGGGAGAAGCGTCTGACCCTACACGTCTCTACCCTCTGCTTGTTCACCCACACCATCATTTCTTCTTTGAGAAACTTTTCCCTCCAAAAAATCAGTCAAGTCTCCAAGGGACCCAAGGGCGAAGGATTCCCTACAAGAGCCATATATGCGCATTGGGTATGTTCAAAGGAAATAGATTTTTTTCCTCATTCCCCAGTGAAAAGCAAGAAAGGTCCTGGAAGATAAAACACTGAACCAACTTTTTTGCTTTTCCAGTGAAGGCCCCTGGTGGAGCCAAGGTCTGGGTTCCAGTTCCAATTCTAATACTTTTCCCTCATGACCTTCACCTCTCATCTTTCTCACCTGTAAACTGGGAGGGGGGAGGAGAGGAGGTCCCTTCTAGACCTTTTGCTTAAATGTTTGCAGTTTTCCTTGCTGTCTCCCATTTCTAGATTAAGACTAGCAAGAGGCTGCGTCCCATTGACCGGAGGCTGTGAGACGGGGCTGGCCTGTGGCAGAGCTTGAGGCTGGAGGAACAAGTGGAAGGTTCCTGCGTACTTCCAACATGGCCCCGGACGGGAGGCTGGGCCGGCTCCGGCTCACCGGGGCCCCTCGGCCCCCCGGCTTCTCCCCTGCCATTCTCCGGGCAGTCAGCGGCCGGACTCGACTCCTCGGGGCCCTTTTCAGGCTAAACTGAGTGACTTGACTGAAGTAACTCAGATTCCAAAAGAAACTGAAAAGAAGCTCTCCAACGAAAAAGTTGCTTGGCGAGTTAGACATGTGAGCCTGGAGCCCCTCCGGCAGCCCAGGGGCGGCTCCTCTGGGGACCCTTTCCCAGCCCTTTTCAGCCCCGTCCCCCCCAAACTCCCATTTTCCCCTGAAAAGAAGCTTCTCCTTCTTCAAGGTCTTCTCTCGGGCCAACTGCCAGCCTCCAACCTGCAAACCAACTGTGGGCGGAACAGGGAAGGTTCTAAACCGGCAACTGCCAGTTCCTTAAAGTGGCGGACGAGGGCCCGCTCCCTGCCCCCGCCCTGGAAGCCAGCCCGGGGTTTGGCTGGAAACGCTCGTTCCTTCTCCCCGGCTGCCCAGGGAGGGAAGAGGCTTCCCCTGCGGGAGGAGGGATGCTGAGGGAGCAGGGCAGATGTCGTATCCCGGGCCACGTGGGGAAGGGAGACCCCAGGGCGGTGTGGAGCCGACGACTCAGGCACGTGGACCAGAGACTCTGGGACACAGGGAGGATGCACAGCGGCCCCTGAGGAAGCACTGGAAGACAGGAGAGAAACGCACATCTGCAAAGCAGGGAAGAAAAAGTCACTGAAAACCATCCTGTGCACGGGAGCTCGGGGGACCCCCTTCACCCCGGCGGACCCCAGGCCCCGGCTGTGGACGGCCAAGGTTGGAACTGGCCAAGCCCGAGACAGACGTGGCAGCTGGAGCGGAGGGTCAGGGGCCGGCGGCCCGGAGTCACTCTCCACCAGCACGTCCACTTCAGAGCCGGGCAGAGGGAGGCCCAGGGGAGGAAGAGTGCAGCAGTCAGAGATGCGAGGCCGGGAGGACCCCGTGGCCTGACCTCCCACTGCCTAGCGGGTACCTCAAGAGATTTAAAAAAGGCGATTCAGGGTCCGGGAGGCATTAGAAAATAAAGCTCTGACTGCGTGCCCCTTGGTCTTTCTGTGGCCGGTCACGGGTCAGGGGGCCAGATGGCTCCTAGAGATAAGTGACCACTGGGTGCGTGTGTGTGAGTGAGTGTGTGTGAGTGACACTGTGAGCGTGAGTGTGTGTGTGACACAAACACATGATGTTTCTCTGGAGGAAGCAGGGCAGCCCATCTGGATCCCTGTTTCATCCTGTGTAAAACGGGGCCTTTATCCCTTTTCTAGCGTCTGTTGTGAGGCAGAGGAGGTGATGGGAAGTGGAAAAGCACCGTTCTAGGACAAGGAGGGAGCTTCCTCTTGTCTTTAGCTGCTCTTTGTGTGTCAGACACTCACCAAGACACGTGGCCAGCTCATGCACGGCCCAGGGCCCAGAGACACTAGCGTGGACATGTGGGGAAACCTCCTCTGACTCCTGGGGGTTTCTGCCTCTTGTCCAGACGCCTGAGGGAAGAACTGCCCCCACACCCAACCCATGAGGGCGTTGGCCGGGGCCCAGAGGCAGCGGGAGCCATTGGGGACTGCGAACTGTGCAGGTGCTGGGGTTGCTTGTCCAAGGGAACCTTCTGTCCAGGTTTGAGGCTCAATTCCCCCCCTTCCGTGCCCACCCCTTTCCCCCACTTCCCCCCTCCTCAACCCAGGGCCCCCTTTCCCCCCTCCCCCCCCCTCCCCGGGAATCCCCCCCCTCCTTCCCTCCCCCCCCTCTCCCACCCCTCCCTTCCCCCCCTCCCTCCCCCCCTCTCCCCCCTTGCCCTCTTCTTTCTTCTCCCTTAAAAACTCTTCCTTCCCCCTTTTTCCCTCCCTCTCCCACCCTTCGGGGTTTTTTTTCCTTCCCTTTTCACCCTTTTTCCTCCCCCCTTTCTCCTTTCTCCTTAAACCCCTTTTTCCCTTTCCCTTTTGGCCCCTTTTTTCCCCCTTCTTTCCCTTCCCTTCCCTTTCCTCTTTTTTCCCTCCCCCAACCCCCTCTTTCCCCCCTCTCCCCTTTCCCTTCCTCCCCCCTCCTCCCCCCTCCCCTTTCCCCCTAAACTCCCCCCCCCCTTCCAACAAAACCCTTTTTCACCTTTTTCTTTTTTCCCCTTCCTTTCCTTTCTCCCTTTTTCCCCAAACCCAAAAATAATTTTATAAAAAATTTTTCCCCTTCCCTCCCTTTTCTCTTTTTCTTTCCCACTCCCTTTCCTTTCCTCTCCCCTTCCTTCCCCCCCCCTTCCCCCTCCTCCTCCCTCCCCCCCTCTTTCTTCCCCCCCACTCTCTCCCTCCCTCCTGTTCTCCCTCCTTCTCTCCCCTCCCCCTTTCTTTTTCTCTCCCTCCCTGCTCTCCTCCCTCCCTCCTTTTCCCTTTCTGCCCTTTCTCCTTTCTCTCCCTCCCTCCCCTCCCCCCCCTCCGTTTTCTCCCTCCTTTCCCTCTTTCTCCCTCCCCCTTCCCCCCCTTCCCCCCTCCCTCTTCTCTCCCCCCCCTCTTTCCTCCCCTCCCTTCCCCCCCTTTTCCTCCCCCCCTCCCCTCCCTCCTGTCTCCTTCCCCTCCCCTCTGCCCCCCTCCTCCCTTTCCCCTTCCCCTCCCTTTCTCCCTTCTTCTCCCCCCTTTTCCTCCCTTTCCCTCCCTTCCCCTCCCCTTCCCCCCTCCCTTTCCTTTCCCTCTGTCCCTCCCCCCCCTCCTCCCCCCTCCCTCCCTTCCCCCCCTCCCTTCCTCCCCCCCTCCCTTTCTCCCCTTTTTCCCCTCCTTCCCCTCCCCCCCTTCCCTCCCTTCCCCTACCCCCCTCTTCCCCTCTTCTCCTTCCCTCCCTCCCTCTCACTTTCTCCTCCCCCTTCTCCCTCCCTCTCCGCTCCTCCCTCCCTTTCCCCCTCCCTTCTCTTCTCCCTTCTCCCTCCCCTTTCCCTTCCTTCCTTTCCCTTCTCTCCCTCCCCCCTTCCCTTTCTTTCCCTTCCCCTGTTTCTTTTCTCCCCCTTCCCTTCTCTCCCCCTCCCTTCCCCCCCTTTTCCTCTTCTCTTCCCCTCCCTTTCTCTTTCTCTCTCTTCTTCTCTCCCTCCCCTCTTGTCTTTTTCTCTCCTCTCCCTTCTTGCTCTCTTTTTTTCTTTTTGTTTTTTTTTCCCTTTTCCTCTTTTTCTTCCCCTTTTCCCTTTTTTTTTTTTTTTTTCTGTTCTTTTCTTTTCTTTTTTTTTTTTTTATTTTTTTTTTTTTTTATTTTTTTTTTTTTTTTTTTTTTTTTCCCTTCCCTTTTTTTTTTTCTCCCTTTTTTTTTTTTTTTTTCCCTCTTGTTTTTCTCTCTCTCTCCCTCCCCCTCTTGTCTCTCTCTCCTCCCTCCTCTCTCTCTCTCTCCCTCCCTCCCTTCTCTCTCTCTCTCCCCTCCCTCTCCTTCTCTCTCTCTCTCCCCTCCTTCCTCCCTCTCTTCCCTCCCCCCTCTCTCTCTTCTCCCTCCCTCCCTTTCTCTTCTCCCTCTCTCTCTCTCTCTCCCTCCCTCCCTCTTTCTTCCCTCTCTCTCTCCCTCCCCTCTCTCTCTTTCTCTCTCCTCCCTCTCTGTCTCTCTCTCCTCCCCCCTCCCTCTTGTCTCTCTTTTTCCCCCTCCCTCTGCCTCTCTCTCTCTCCCTCCCTCCCCCTCTCTCTCTCTCCCTCCCTCTTTCTCTCTCTCTCTCTCCCTCCCTCTCTTCTCTCTTTCTCCTCCCCCTCCCTCTCTGTTTTCTCTCTCTCTTCTCCCTCCTTTTTTTTTTCTCTCCCTCCCTCTTTCTCTCTCTCTCTCTCTCCCCTCCCTCTGTCTCTCTCTCTTCCTCCCTCCCCCTCTCTGTCTCTCTCTCTCTTCTCTCTCTCCCTCCCTCTCCCCCTCTCTCTCTCTCTCCTCCCTCCTTGTCTCTCTCTCTCTCTCTTCCCCCTCCCTTCCTCCTCCCTCTCTCTCTCCTCCCTCTCTCTTCTCTCTCCCTCCCTCTTTTCTCTCCCTTCCCTCTTTCCCTCCCTCTCTTCTCTCTTTCCTCTTTCCCTCCCTCTCTCTCTCTCTCTCCTCCCTCTCCCTCCTCTCTTCTCCTCCTCTCTTCTCTTTCCCCTCTCTCTCCTCTCTCTCCCTCCCTCTTCTCTCCTCCCTCTTTCCCTCCCTCTTCCCTCTCTCTCCTCCCTCTCTCTCTCTTTCCCTCCTCCCTCCCTCCCCTCCTCTCCCTCCTCTCCCTCCCTCTCCCTCCCTCTTCCTCCCTCTCCTCCTCCTTCCTCCCTCCCTCCCCTTCCTCTCTCTCTCCCTCCCTCCCCTCCCCCTCTCTTCTCTCCCTCCCTCTCCCTCCCTCTCTCTCTCCCTCCCTCTCTCTCTCTCCCTCCTCTCTCTCTCTCTCCCTCCCTCTTTCTCTCTCTCCCTCCCTCTCTCTCTCCCTCTCTCTCTCTCCTCCCTCTCTCTCTCTCTCCCTCCCTCTCCCCTCCCTCCCTCTCTCCCTCCTCTCCCTCCCTCTCTCTCTCTCCCTCCCTCTCTCTCTCCCCCTCTCCTCCTCTCTCCCTCTCTCTCTCTCCCTCCCTCCCTCTTCTTTTCTCCCTCCCTCCTCTCCCTCCCTCTCTCTCCCTCCCTCTTCTCCCTCCCTCTCTCTCCTCCTCCCCTCCCTCTTTCTCTCTCTCCCTCCCTCTCTCTCTCCCCTCTCTCCCTCTCTCTCTCTCCCCTCCCTCTCCCTCCCTCTCCCTCTCCCTCTCCTTTCTCCCTCTCTCTCCCTCCCCTCCTTCTCCTCCCTCTCCCCTCCCTCTTCTCCTCTTTTTTTTTTTTCTCTCCCTTTTTTTTTTCTCCTTTTCTTTTCCCTTTTTTTTTTTCCCTTTTTTTTTTTTTTTCTTCTTTTTTTTCCCTTCTCTTCTCCCTCTCTCTCTCTCTCCCTTCCCTCTCTCTCCCTCTCCCTCCCTCCTTCCCTCCCTTTTCCCCTCCCTCTCCCTCCCTCTCCCTTCCCTCCTCCTCCTCTCCCTCCTCTCTCTCTCCTCCCTCCCTTTTTTCTCTCTCCTCCTCCCCTCCTCCCTTTCTTTTTCCCTTTTCCCCTTTTCTCTCCCTTTCCCTTTTTTTTCTCTTTTTCCCTTCTTTCCTTTTTTTTCCCTTTTCCCCCTTTCCCTTCCCTTTTTTTCCCTTCCCTCCCTTCTTTCTCCCTCCCTTTCTCCTCTCCCTCCTCTTCCCTCTCTCCCCCTCCCCTCTCTCTCCCTTCCCTCTCTCCTCTCCTCCCTTCTCTCCTCCCTCCTTTCTCTCCCACCCTCTCTCTCTCTCCCCCTTCTCTCTTTCCCTCCCCCTCTCTCTCCTCCCCCTCTCTCTCCCTCCCTCTCTCTCCTCCTTTCCTCTCCCTCCCTCTCTCTCCCTCCCTTTCTCTCTTTCTCCCTCCCTCCTCCCCTCCCTCCTCTCCCTCCCTCTCTCCCCCCTCCTCCCTCCCCTCCTCCTCTCTCTCCCTCCCTCCTCCCTCCCTCCCTCCCTCTCTCTCCTCCCTTCCCTCCCTCTCTCTCTTCCCCTCCCTCCCTCTCCTCCTCCTCTCTCTCCCCCCTCTCTCTCTTCCCTCCCTCTCTCTCTCTCCTCCCTCCTCTCCCTCCTCTCTCTCCTCCCTTCTCTCTCTCCCTCCCTCTCTCCTCCCCTTTCCTCTCCCTCCCTTTCTCTTCCCCTCCTCTCTCCCTCCCTCTCCCCCTCCCTCTCCCTCCTCTCTCTCCCTCCCCTCTCCCTCTCTCTCCTCCCCCTCTCCCCTTCCTTCCCCCCCACCCACACACACACACACACCTCCTCTGCCTTTCTAAACCAAAGCGGGACTCAACCCCCTCCGGGGGGCCAACACCTGATTCTGGAAAATGCAACCATTTGCTGACTCAGACACGGGCAGAGGCCCTGAGACTCAGAGGTTTGCTGTGCTGGAAGCTTGCCTTAAAAACAAATGAGGACATTGCCATAACAACTCTGCAGAAGAAACCAGGCTCCATGTCCCCACTAGGGCGGGGACATTTTATTCTTGTTTGCCCCCGGTAAAACTCACCCCGAAGGGCACTTGGGGAAACAGCAAGGCTTCCACCTTACCCTCCGCTTTGGTCCAAATGGACACTTTCATCCAGCCTGTCCATGGCCAGGGTCGGGGCTGTCAGGTTAGTGATGGGGCAGGGGGTCCTCCCTCACGTTGGTCTCCACCTGGAGCTCCATCAGGAGGACCTCTGGCTTCCTGGCTCTCCTGGTGGTCTTTACTGCCTTGTCTTCACGGGGTCCTTGTGAAGCATAATGGGAACAGTGTGTTTTGAGCAAACCCTTGTGAATTCTCTGGAGTTTGTCTTCCTGAGCTCAATGTCCCATTTCTAGTGGATGGTCCAGATGGAGATCACCGGGATTCCAGCTCAATTTAATTTAGCCAACAATCAAGAAGTACCTGCTGCGTCAGACCTAGCTTCCTGCTAGATTCTGCAATCAGATGAAACACCTGGGCAAAGCCTCTCCAACTGATATTTCTGGGGAACATGGCCCTAGTTCACAGCTCTCTGCGTATCCGTATCTAATTAAGGAGCCCGGCTTTCGAGCCCCCACCAATGGGCTTCTTTAGTGGTCAAGAGGACAAGAGGATTCCGTTATTTCCAAACAAAGGCTTTTACAGAAACAGAAGGGCTAAAATAAAGTAGCAACAACATCCCCTCAACAAGCCTGACAGACTCACACAAATACTTTATTACATGATTGAAAGATTTCCCTACTCCCAATAAGAAGAAGTCTCTTGACAGTGAGACCCTTCCCCATTAAGATCCTTTTCTCGTCTTCTTTCAAAATTTTGGTTGTTAAATTAATAAACAAAATGTGAGCTGACCCAGGCTGAACATGGCAGGGACTCTCACTCCCTATCCTGAAAGCCTTGTTTTTCTTGATGTAACCTAAAAACAAATCCCCTTTTAATTAGCTGCTACTCCGAATGTCTGACCACATTAAATTTACAATCCATGAAAATGCAGATTGTTTTAACCCTATAAAGCTGCTCTACATGCAGACTTCTTCCATCCTATTATTATAAAGATAACACAAAGAGAAATAATAATAACACAAAGAGAAACAATCCCAGTGAGGAAGAATGGAAGATAATGTCTATAAGGCTCAATATGGATAGACGAGGAACTTACTGATTGACTAGATCTTGCAAATCTAGAGTAAAATATGGAGACAAGAAGAGGTAACAGAAAAGAGACAGAAAAAGTTTGGGACCGAGGCTGGCTTGTGACAGGACTGCTAATTATCTCTCACAGTGAAAAATTCAAGGAGAGTCATGGGAGGAATTCCTGGATAACCTGCACCAGGAGAAACAACCAGCAGGGAAACTGGAGAAGATGAGGATGGAGATGAGGGGTATCTTCTCTGATGCTCTGGAGAGCAAGTCACAAACAAGGGGCAAAGCTGCAGAGGGACAAGTAGATTTATGGCAAGTAAGACACTTTACCAAAATAATCACTTGGTTTTAAGCCAAGAGGTGAGACAACAAGCCCAATGTCCATGGGCCTTCCTAGTCTTTTCCTTTATACAGTTAAATTATAAGGCATGATTGTACAGAGTTCTAAGCCCTTCATTTGTAGAACTTCCTAACATTTAGGCAGAAGTTAGGCTCTCTTTTTAAATTTATATTCATTAGTATCCCTAGTTATCTCTTGGACTCTTTTTGGTAAAAGGAAAAATTAGGTTTTATTAACTTTATAAAGAGAACTAAACTTTTCCTTTTTTCAATGAAGGAAAAGAGCTTCTTGGCCTCCCTCTTTCCTTTGGGGATCTAGGTCCATACCCAATTTTCACTTTACTGGGAAGTGTTTCTTTAAAATAATTCTTTATTTTCCTCTTTCCTACTTGTGATATCAGACAATTTATTCTTTTTCTCTAAGCCTTCATTATTCATAATTCTCACCATTATTATAAATATATATTTTTCTTTTTTTTTTATTTAATATTTTATTTTTAGAATTATAAACTTCACAGCCAACATTCCCAAACCTCTTGTTAATTTTCCCTCCCCCTCCACCCTCCCTAAAGGGGATGAACAGATGTTAAAAATTTTTAAAATTAAATTAGGCACAAGTTAATGAAAACCGTTTTTTTGTAAAAAGAATCAGACTCTAAATATTTTCTTTGGAAGAAATCAAAATCATGTTATAAACAAGGGATTGGGAATATATTTTTCTAGTATGAAAAACATTTAATATTTCTGTCTTCCTAAGTTTATTTCTATGTTCTTCAAGTCATAGAACAAGGTTGCTTTTTGTTTTTCTTACTATAACAACCATGTATGTTTAAGTAATCAATAGATTCTAATATTTTTTAATATAATTCTTGCCAAATATCTAAGGAATGAATCTATGTTGTATTCGTTTCTCTTCCAAGATTCTAATAAGGTATTTACTTTTTATTTATATGGTCTTTTTGCATATTCTTTTAGTAAGGGTCAAAGGCTATCATTATATTTTTCTATCTTTTTAAATTCATGTATTTTTTTAAAATCTATTTTTAATGGGTATAGATACATGCCATTCCAATATTGCTATTCTTCCCTTGTTATTCCTTTCTTCAATCTTTCTTAGTCTTAGTTTTCTCATCTGTAATATGGGATAATAATATGACAGGAAATTTTGTAAGTTTTAAATAAGATAATATACATAAAGTGCTTTGCAAACTTAAAAAATATGACACATCTTAGTTATTAATAATAGCTTAGGTCTCATATGTAGCTCTTCTAATATTTTCTCATTTAGACTTAACTTTGATATCATGTCTCTTCTTAATTATCTGGAGTTATTTCTATCATATCATACATTTCTTCTTTTTTCCCCCCCACTTACTGCTCACAGCTGCTCATCAAAGTGATTAACATTCAAGTGATTCTGAGCCCCTGATCATCATTAATCAAAGCCCATTCTCTGACTTCTACTTCCCACTACTTTGTTCCAATGACTTTCAACCCAACCCATCTACTTCTTTTTGTCCCTTTACTGCTGTGTGGTATATAAATAGAGTTTTGAATTGGATGGAAAGTCTTGAATTCAGATCCAATCATAGACACTTATTACCTGTGTGTGGCTGGATGAATTGCTTAACTTCTTCCTGCCTAGGTGTCCTTATCTGCAAAAGAGAGATACTCATGGCACTTTTCTCACAAAGTTGTTTTAAGGCTAAAGTGAGATATTTGTTTAATACTGGGGTTTAATCTGTACTACCACCACCCTGCCATTTTCTCTATTCCATACTTTACTCTACTACTATCACTCATCAAACTCTCTACTGCTTAACTTTTTACCACTATTTTACTCTTTCACAATCACTTTAACTCTACAACTCCCCCCCCTCTTTTCTTTTTCTGCCACCTTATTATAACTTCTCTCTAACATTGCCTGCTACCTCCTATTTCCCATTTTCATTTTCCCCTCTATAACCTGCTTCCAGCAAAAAGAAAAAAGGCTTTCTCGTTCCTACTTCTTCTTTCTGGATCTCAGAGATGGCTACTTAATGAGGACAGATCCTCCCTAGATACCTTTTCCCGCAGTGATTGCACATTCTCTCAATACTCTTTTCTCACTGATTCAGTGGAAGATGGTGGTGAAATTACCCCTAATTCTCATTGCCACTTTTCACATCACCCCTATCAGTTAGTAACCTTTCCTTCTCTGACATTCAGTCAATCTACACCAACCAGTCAAAATTCTGGTGCCCATTGTCTACTGACATGATTTCTAAATCTAAGGGACTTCCCCATACGGATTGATATTCAGCAGATTGATAGTCATTCAAACACCAAAATCTTTCTTTTCCTTAATTTACTAATTCATCACCTTCAGTCCAACTCAGATACACACAGAGATGAGCATGTCATTTCTTGGTCTAACATTGATGGTCAGGAATACAGGAATTTCCTTAGTGGATCACAATCAATTAGCTTTCCAGCTCTCTCTGACTTATGGGCAATCCCTCATCCTGTTCTTCATCCTCAGTATGATCTCTATTTCCTCATCTAATCAGTTGATTCATTATCTTTGCATTAGTTCCACTTCCCCATCTTCACCCCATTATTAATCAACTCCACTCTACCCTCTCCTCAGTCCCTTGACTTCATCAACTATATCTAATATTGCTTTTACTTCTACCGTCCACTGCTTTTGTTTCTGCTCATTACTGTTTACTAAAGCTGAAGAAGTGGATGAGGTGCGCATTAAGAACTAGTGCCTCCTGTGTGAGGGTCTTCAGAGGTGCTCACCTACTTTTAGTGCCTAATTCTCTCCCCTAATTCTCATCAGTGGTTGCAAGAAGCTATAGCATATGCAACATCCACCATCTTGTAAACCATCTCAACAAATGGGCTAAAACAGGTAATAAGTAATCAAGAGACCTTACAATCATTGGTAAATTGGAGCAATGTCGAGCCCAAAGCTTGTTAAGATTTTCCCTAGTAGAATGAGGGGATAGAACAATGCGTTCCATCTGGCCATGAAGGTGACTGAAGTAGATGCTTAGAGCTTGGTCAGATATTGAAGACATCAGGGTCATCCAATGCATCCAGGTTATTCCACTTATCTTGACTTCTGTCTTGCTACTGCTCTTTGATAACTCTGGAAGAGAAAGCTTGATGACTTTGTGCAACTCTGCCTCACTTAAATCCACACACATTGTCTATCATCCCATGTCAATTGTCTTCTTTGAAAAAAAATAAGCAACTGATGATGAAGACAATCATCAAACATTGCTCAGTTATTCCATTACACATTTATATTACAACATTTCAAATAGGTCTTCACTGCAGCAATCTAATCCTTTTACTGTCCTGACTCATCATTTCACTTTCCACAGCAGCTCTTCTAAAGTTTTTTATCCCTCCTTGAACCTCTCATTGATCCTCCTTCTTGACACTGTCTCAGATGAAAACCTGCCGTCATGTCTCCCTGAAAAAATGGATTCATTTGCCAAGACCTCTCTTTGCCTCTCTTCTTGATTTCATAGCACTCAGATGCCATTTGTAACTATGGACTTTTTCACCCCTGACTCACTTAGAGAGTTTATCCTTCTCCTTGTCAAGGCAAACCCTTCCAACTGAACAAATGATTCCATTCTATCCCATCTTCTCCAGTACATTACCCGCTCCGTCATCTTAACTCTCTCACTTATCTTCAATTTCTCTGTCTACTGGCTGCTCAAGCATGACCACATTTTCCCCATTCTCCAAAAAAAAAAAATCACTAGATCAATCCATCCTTGCTAACTATCACCATAAAATTCCCAGTCTTTCTGTAGTTATAATTCTTGAGAAAGCAGTCCACAGTTCCTGATTCCATTGTCTTTCCTATCACTCCCTTATCACTCCTTACATTTGTTTCTGATCTTATCATTTTAGTGGAAATGCATTTTCCAAAGTCATCAATAATCTATTAATAACCAAGTTGCATAGCCTTTTCTCTATCCTCATCTTCCTTAACTGCTCTGTCATCTTCAATTCTTTTGATCACCCTCTTCTTGATAGAATCCTCTCTAGATTTCCATGATTTTGTTCTCTTCTGGTTCTCATACCAATCTCACCAGTCCTTCTCATTCTCCTTTGTTGAAAGCCTGATTATACCTATGGTAACCATGAACATCTCCCAAAGTTATGTCCTAGACCATCTTTTCTTCTCCCTTCATAGTATTTTGCTTAATAATCTCATTCACTGACATGGAATAAGCTATGAAATCTATGTAGATGATTCTCAGATCTATTTTTCAAGTTCTAACCTATTTCCTGAATCCTAGCTTCACATCTCCAACTCCCTATTAGATATATCGAAGTGCTGTGAATACAGTACTAAATACTGGACTTGGAATAAGATGAGTTTCAAATGCAAGTTCAGACACTTACTAGCTGTGTGACCGTGATCAAGTCAACTAAGTCTGTTTGCCTCAGAGTCCTTTTCTATAAATGAACTGGAGATGGAAATATTATCTTGAGAATGGAGGGAGTGTGGTCCCGTTTGAGCAGCCAGTAGACAGTGAAATTGAAGATAAATGAGAGACTTAATATGACAGAGTGGGTAAGATACTGGAGAAGTTGGAATGGGATGGGATCATTTGTTCACTTAGTAAAATTTGCCTTGACAAAGAGAAGGATAAGCTCTATACTTAAAACTCTTGAATACACTCTATACTTATTATACTTGAGTATCTTTGCCAAGAAAACCTCAAAAGGAATCACAGAGTCAGACATGACTGAATAATATACACACATTCATATTCACACATATATATATCCATACATATATTTACAAATATATGTATGTGAATATATAGATACATAGATATCTCCCATCCAGCCTTATATTTACCTCATATACCCACCATCCAGACACATGTATATCTACCACATTCACATATATTACAATTGGGTACACATATATAATTTTATATATGCTATATATATTGTTAGCTGTATGTGTAGATATAAAGCTGTTTCTCATCCCATTTTTGTTAATTCTGTTAGAAATTCTAATGATTTCTTTTTGTATCACACCATATCTTTATTAAAGCAATGAATCTTCTCCCTTCATTGCTTGAACTGTCATAATTGTTTCTGGTCTTTTCTCTAATCAATAATCATGCCCCCCAGTGTCCCATGCTTATATAGTCACAGCCTTACCATTATCTCAAGTCTTGTGACTTGTATGATTCACGGGCATCTAGCCTGGAAGGGAACAGGGTCTCCCTTGTAATACCATGAAAAGGATCATTTCAAATGCCAATGGCTAAATCTGCTGGCACTACTAGGAACATAAGGACAATGTGAAATGCTTGGAGGAGAAGACAAATGAGGAGCAAAGGTACAATAGGGAAAGTCTCAGACAATGGGGAAAGTGGTTCAAGGAACAAAAGGCTTATGTCTTGCTCTTCAGCTATTTTTGTAAGAATCTCTCTGTTGAGTCATTTGAGTAGTTCTCACTGTCATTTTAAACCTTTCATATTTGCTGAATTTTCTGGAGTTTTTTTTTTTTTTTGTAAAAAATGTGATGTGCTGTGTGGGAAGAGGTGAGAGCTGTGCTCAAGGTTTAGTCTTCTGCTGATCTCTTCCTCTGACTACGAGTGGCTCTTCAAATCCATCAGCAATTCCTGCACCCACATACCCATGGATCAGACTCTTTTATTCCAGGGAACTTGACCTCCTAAAGGGCGCCGTAGCTGCTCTCTTCCTTCTTCTCAATTTATTTGATGTCACTTTGTTCTGTCCTGTCCAATGTTGGAGTCACTCTCCTTAGCAAGAATACAAGAAGCAAAATTGATATGAAGAGGACAAGCTTCTATTCATAGTTTATTCATAATATAACAATATAACAACGAATGAGAAATTCATTGATTCTCTTTTAGTGTCAAGATACAATACTTTAAAATTGTTGTTGCTTTTCTCTTAGCTTTTGTGGAAGAAGGTATAGAGTGTACGTTATTCTAGAAGATATATACTGACTGAGCCTGCCATATATCCCCTCTCCTTGGTACTGAACTTGCACATACTGAAGGCATTCCAAGAAACTTCTTAGGATAAAGGTAAAATCAACAATGACAGTTGCATCTAGACAGTTAGACTTGACTCAAAGAGAGACAATGTAAACTGCACTAAAAGTCACCTGATCATCTTCCCCAGCAAGTCATTAATGGTATCCCTGAGTTTATGAGACTACATCTAATGAAAGCTATTCTATGGGTGTCCAGTCTATGCCCACATCCCAAAACATCAAAGATCTCAGACATTGTCCATCAGCCAGTCACAAGAGGCTACTTTAAGTCTTAGGAGTGTGACTGATTTGATTCACAGATTTTATGTAATAAATCATAGCTCTTGAAAGCAAAAGATTTCGCTTATTTATTTTCTCATCTATCATCTATCTTTCCATTTATCTTTTGTCTATCTATTCATCCATCTATTTAGCTTTATTTTTATATTCCAAAAATATCTTGTCTTGATTTTCTTGTCAGTCCCAGATCTTTTTCCTGAGCTTTACCATAACTGTCTTCCTAGGGGTCTTCTGTTCTTTTGTGTTCCTCCTGGATTACTGTTTTTTTTTCCATTTTCTGTCTATGCCTTTAAAATCAAATTTGGTTGGTGAACTCACTGTGCATCCACATCAGTCTCATCAGATGCATTTCCCTTTGTCTTTTTTCAAGAACTCTTTTTCTCAATATAAACTTTTTTTCCCCTTGAGAGGTTTCTGAATCCTCTAAAAATTGGGGCACATTTCAGATCATGCCAAGATTTTTCTATAACCATGACCAATTTAAAAATAGGGCGGTTATCTTTCCCCAGATTAGCATTATTTAATTTTAGCAATGAATTCATTTTAGCAAGTTAGCTAAATAACATTTAGCAATTGATTTTAGCAAGGAATTCATCTTTCATTCCTAGAATAATGATTTTATTACTCTAAGACCTTAGGCAAGCCAAATCTCTTCATCCCTTCATTGGATCTCAGCTTCCTCCTTCCCAAAACAACAGATGATCTGTATCGGTCATCTTGGAGACCATAACATGAGACTTGTGATAACTGTAAAATGATTGAGATAAAGGGAGCAACTCCAAAGATCTTGAAGAGTCGACCAAATTTGTCCTTGCAAAAGGAGAATCAGTCATTTGGATTCCTGAAATATAACAATCCTTTGCTGTAAGGAGAATAAATCAGAGAGCTCCATGCCTTATAAAATGCAAAATTTCACACCTGTGAATCAAATACATAGATAATGACTTAAATGCACCTGCAATCAATTTTATTTTGTCTAGAATTTTTCCAATGTAAATTGAATGATTGAAAAGGGGAAAAAAAGTATTTAAACTACTAATGTGTCAATTATCTTGATTACTCATGAGCTTTATTTTAAATATAAGCCTTTTAGGCAGAATTCATTTTATGAACGAGTGACATTGCTTGAAAATATTTCTTCTCATTTTATATTAAAATTTATTTTATTATATTTGGAATTCACTATTCATAATTTATCAAAAGGGGATTTAAGTGGAAAGGGAAGTCAACCAAAACTAGGAAGATGTGTTGGATAATGAATATTATATTCCAATATCAGGAGTATACCTTGTGAGTGAGGGGCTTTAATACAGGTGTCCATATAACAAAAAAAAAATCAGTTGTTTGGGACACTATGGAATTTTATATAAAGTCACCAATAACATATTGGTGCAAATGGAAGGTTTAAATAATAAGCTCTGTTTAAAGTTGAATATTTCAAATACATTTTAAAATTTGATTTCACAATAAAATATTTTCAAAGTGCTATAGAGTTCTGAAAAGATGGCGGAGTAAGAGGCACCAAACAGTCTAGCTGCTCAATTTTCCTTATAAAAACTGAGATAGAAAAAAACTCTGAAAAGTAAGTAAATGACAAATTACATACACTATACTCACACACGTTGTATTCATCTCTATCCATATGTATATTTCTATATTCGTATATGTTTGTGTTTGGGTAAGAGTGGGGAGTAGAGGTTAACTCAATCACCTCTTTCCCTCTCCAATAATCACTACATATAAAGCAGCTGAAAAGATTCTCTAAAGCTGATACATTTAAAAGGTGAGAATACTTCTGTTCATATTAAAAAAAAAAAAAACTAAACTGAACTAGCTACACCCAGTGAAAGAATTCTGGGAGATGACTAAGAACCACTACATTGAATTCCCAATCCCTATATTTTTGCCTGTCTGCATTTTTTTTATTTCCTTCACAGGCTAATTGTACAATATTTCAGAGTCCGATTCTTTCTGTACAGCAAAATAATGGTTTGGACATATATACTTATTTTGTATTTAATGTATACTTTAATATATTTAACATGTATTGGTCATCCTGCCATCTAGGGGAGGGAGTGGGGGAAAGGAGGGGAAAAATTGGAACAAAAGGTTTGGCAATTGTCAATGCTGTAAAATTACCCATGCATATAACTCGTAAATAAAAAGCTATTAAAAAACCACTAAACTTGAAATGAGAAGCCTTTTGTCAATTTGGAAATTTACTGGAAAAAATTCAATGTGCTGCATAGTTATAGTGAGTTTGAGTAATAATACCTAGTCAACTCCTTTGAGGTTTTCAAAAGACCAAGCTGGATGGGAACTTAAATTTTGAGTTGGGAAGACAAAAGAAGAGGGATCCCACACACACACCAAAGGCTTTGAGGAAGGATCCCTTTAGGGGGTGGAGGGAATTTTGTATTTATTCCCTCTTTTTGACTTTGATTGGAGGATGACATATATTTTAGAGGGACTGACTTTATATAAGTGGACTCTGGTTTATTGAGTAGGAGGGTGTTTTGGCTAGACCTGCACTTGCATGAACATGACTTTGATGGGTAAATGGAAGGACTGGATGGGGGAAAGACTTAGGCAAGCAAATTTTGAGTAGCTACTGCAAGAGTCCATGAGTGAGATGATGAGGGTCTGCACAGAGTGAAGGCAGAATCAGAATAAGGGAGTACAGTCAAATGATGTTGTAGAGGTGACATTTATAGGCCTTGGTAACAACTTGAGTCTGGAGGGTGGATGAGAGATAAAGTCCAGGTTGAATTCTAGATTTTGAGCCAAAAGAATGGGGAGAATAGTGTTTCCTTCTTCTAAGAAAAGTGGGGACATCCATCAACTACAGAATAGCCGAATACATTATGGTATATGAATGTAATGTAACATTATTATTCTGTAAGAAAAGATAAGCAGGATGATTTTAGAGAGTCCTAGAGAGACTTTCATGAACTGATGATAAGTGAAGCGAGCAGAGCCAGGAGATCAGTGTACATGGCAACAAGAAGATTATACGATGATCAATTCTGATGGACATTGCTCTTCTCAACAATGAGATGATTCAGGCCAGTTCCAATGGTCTTGTGATGGAGAGAGCCATCTGTACTCAGAGAGAGTTTGTGGGAACTGAGTGTGGATCACAACATAGCATGTTCACTTCTTTTGTTGTTTGCTTGAATTTTATTTTATTTCTCTCTTTTTTCCTTTTTTGATCTGATTTTTCTTGTACAGCAAGATAACTGTATAAATATGTATGCCTATAGTGCATTTACATATATTGTATTATGCTTTACACATTTTGGATTACTTGCTATCTGGAGGGGGAGGGAAAAATTGGAACCCAAGGTTTTGCAAGGGTCAATGTTGAAAAATTATCCTTTAATATGTTTTGAAAATAAAAACCTTCAATAATAAAAAAAAAGAAAAATGGGAGGTGTAAGGGTTTGGGGAGAAAGTCATGTATGCAATTTGGGACATGTTGAGTTTAAAAAACTCTACTGGTGGAGGTGACGCAATGGATAGAGCACAGGACCTGAGTTCAATTCTGTCCTCAGACACTTACATCTTAGCTGTGTGACTCTGGGCAAGTCACTTACCCCCAATTGCCTCAGCAAAAAAAAAAAAAAAAAAAAAAAAAAAAAAAAAAAAAAAAATCTACTGGACATCTAGATTGAGAGGTCTGGAGGTCTGAAAGACAGAACTATGTCACTAAAGGTAAGTAGGGAGATTAGAGCAGACTAGGGAGATCTGCGAATTATCAGCATAGAGCTGGTAATTCAATCTTTGGCAGTTGATGAGAACCCTAAAGAAGTTGTATAGAGGGCAAAAAATAGAGGGCCCGGGAACATGTCCCTGAAGGACACCCATGATCTGAAAGAGGATCCAGCAAAGAAGGCAGAGAAGAAGCAGTCAGAAATGTGGGAGGAGAACCAGTAGAGGAAAACTTAGAGAGAGGAGAGAACTGAGGAGGAGAGGGTGATCAGGAGTGTCCAAGGCTTCAGAGAGAGGTCAAAGAGCAGGAGAATTGAGAAAAGGCCATTGGATTTGGCAGATAAGAGGTCCCTGGTAACTTTGGAGAGGACAGTTTCTATGTGAGATGAAGTCAGAAGCCAGACTTTCAAGGAGAGAGAGAGGAAAGTGGAGATCCAAGTATAGACAGGCTCTCCTAAGAGTTTAACTACAAATAAGCAGAGATATTGAATGCTTGTTATCAGAATGGATGATCAGATTCTCTCACTATGGGGATCCTTGGGCAGACTCTATAGAGACACAGATAAAGGATCTTCCCTCTAACCATGAGCTCGTGCTCCCTCTGTGCACCCTCTAAACTCAAGCCCACTTTTCTCTGTTGAGAGATGTTCCAAGGTATGTTTCTTACCAACTGTTCTTATAGAGCTACAATAGGTTGGCCCACTCCCATCATTAAGCTAATTAGGCATGGCTGGCTAATTGTTAATCAGTGGGAGAAGTGAGCCAGTGAGGAATTGGAATAATAGCTTTTAAAATATCCCCAATGCTCAGGCTATCCCCTAGAACCTGCAGCGAGAAGTATCTTGGGACTCTGCTGGCATGGCAATGGGTTTAAGATAATAGCCATGAAATGTGAACTAGATAAAGAAAAGGGGGAGAAAAGTAATAGGAAGCATGCACATTTATACAACATTTCACATTAACTCAAACTCACCTGTCTGGGAGGTAAGTGTTAGGATTTTTACAGTTGAGGAAAATGAGGCAGACAGATGAAGGGGCTTGTCCATCGTCACACTTTTAAGTGTCCGGGACTAGAGGGATTTCCTGAATCCTCTCCTAGTTCTCTATCCATTGCACCAACTAGCTGTATCATGATAAGAGAATAGAGAAATAAGAATGTCTCACAAGAGAATAACTTACCAATTAAATAAACAAACAAGCAAAAATAATAATCCGGTAAACAAATATTATAAAAAAAAGTATCTTCAGGAGTCATTTGAAAGAGAAAAAGTGGGGGGAGGGAAAACAACATATATCACTAGAAGCAAAGTTATCCATAGCCCAATATATCAGGTTGGAAGTAAAGTTTAAATAGCTCTTTAATGGGAGTGAGAGGTGGGGAGGTAACCTATCAGCCCAGTAGATGGAGAGCTGGGCAGTCTAAGCTCCCATTGAACCACTGACACTCACTGACCCTGTAGCCATGGGCAAGTCTCTTGAGTTTCTTTCTCCTTTATTTTGAAGTTGGCCAAGATGGTCTTTTCAGCTCCAAATTGTTGGGTCCTGAGGACTTTTACCAATTTTTTCTCTCTCCTTTCCAAACTATCCTCCATAGAGCCACCACCCTACTATTAAAATATGCATAAAATAATTTGGATCAAATAAAAATCAATATTCTCCCTCTCCAAATGTTTAATGGTTAATTAGTGTCTCTAAAGCAAAATAAAAAATGGTACCCCTTAAATGTAAGTCCTGCTCAACTTGGCTTCCTTCTTCATTGCAGTCATGGCACAAGAGGTACTGACTCCTTTCCCCTTCCAGGAAAACTCTCTGGTCAGCTGAACTGGATGACCCATTCTGCTTCCACCATTCATGCCTGGCCCTTTGAGAAAACCTAGAATTCTTAAAAATACAGCCAATGTGCCACCTTGACACTTGTAAGAGACCATTGTTCTCTCCCATGGAAATGGCTTCATAAAGAGATGAGGGCAGTGTTATACTGGGTATGGAAAAGAAAGCCAGGAAGATCTGCATTCAACTGATACAAGCCTGGCTGGGTGATCCTTCCGAAATCCCTTAATCTTTCAGGATCCAGAAATTCTCTAAGATCAGGTTGTAGAGAATGTGACAATCTGCATTGATGGAGGGAGTTTCCTCAACAAGGAGTTCTTTTTGCCAAAGACATCCTAGACATACCCTATGCCCTTGTGAACATTTATTGGACTGACTGCAACTTATCCAGATCCACTATAATAAGATGTTACAGAGGAAAAATAAGAGAACAAAACAAAATGTTAAAGAAAGAAAATGCTGGAGAAGTTGATTAAACTTGACCATATTTTCTGCTCTCTTCCTCCCATTTAATAAACTTCAGTAGCTCCCTATTACCTCCAAGGTCAAATATAACATTTTCTGTTTGGCTTTTGTAACCCTTCATAACCTGTTTTCACCTTCCAGTTTTCTTATACCTCAGTCCCATCTAAATCAGGATTATTGACTTCTCCATGTTCTTGGAAAAGACACTCCATTTTGCACTGTCAGGTGTTTTAACCTGCTATGCTCCATGCTTGGAATGCTTCTCCCTTCCCATCATCATCTCCTATATTTTCTGGCTTCTTTTTAAGTCACAGCAAAAATCTCATCTTATGCAAGAAGCTTTTCTCCATCTCCCTTAGTGCTAATGCTTTTTCTTTGAAATTATTTCAATAGTTCCTGACTTTTCTGAATAACTTCTGAAAGATTTATCTCAAATAGATCCTATTTGTATGTGTTTGGCTATTATTTATGGTTAGATTTTGAGTTCCATGAGGGCAGGGACTCTTCTCCAGTATTTATCTCAGTATCAGGCATATAGACGCTTGTTAATAAATTCAGACAGACTTAATTAATTATTTTTAACATGAAAGAATAAGGACCCATTTCATCCTGGCAGAAGTAAAAGAGGAAGTGAAGTCATAAGATCCAAGGGCAGCTACATGAGGTAAAAGCTTGCAGATTTCATGAGCAAAGATGATCGAATGAGAGTACAGGGCTCAGAGATAATTTCAGTCCCTGAACATTAAAAAAACAACAAAAAACAAAAACAAAAAACAAACCCCAAACTAAAAATCAAAGTGCCTCCCAATTCTTTAGGAACTATGGAATGAAATTTCAAAGGAAGATTATTGCAAAAGGATAGACTAAATCTAGAAGAAACGCGGTAGAATCACATGAAATAATGACAGAAATATGGGAGCACTTAATATATAGGGCAAGAGTGTGCCTTTAATAGAGAACCATCTGTAGCTGCTGACTTAGGCAAATAGTGTAAAACTCAACCACCACATTAATAGAGGACTATGAGATAAAATAAGAAGGGGAAATAGAACCTATTAAGGAACTCAGGCTTGAATTATAAAGAAATATTTGCCAAACAAATATTTTATAGAAATGTTTGGAACGTAAGTACTTTGCCATGGGCAAACCAAACATTCCCTGCCATATTCAACCAGGGAACTAGGATTAATGTTTTAATATAGGACACACTTTTAAAAGATTTTTTCACATTTTCTGAAGCCTTAAAATTATCAATTAGCAAATATTTATTAAACATTTACTATGTTATAGGAACTGAGCTACGAATGCAAAGAAAAAGCAAAATAAGTAAACAGATAAATAAAGAAATTAAGAAACAAATGATAGGGGATAAAAATAATAAACATTTTAGAGATAATCTCCAAGTAAAACAATTGAAGAAAGTGGGGATAAATGGGGAAGAAGCCCAGAAAGTAAAAGGAATCCATCCAAGGACTGGGATCATGTTTTGTTTTTGTGTTAGGATGTGAGTCTATATGGATTCCTAATGAGAAGGACTGGAATTTGTTTAAGGTTTTATTTTGCTGGGTCACTGTCTACTGAGACACTGCCTACTGAGTATTTAAAGACTGAAAATAAATATGTGCCTAAGATAGTAGATGCCTGGGTAGGAAACTGTGCCCCTGAAGAGTAGGCTTCTCCTTTTGTGTGATGGGAATGAGAGGCTAAGAGCATGACCTACGGCAGCATGGTCATTGTAAACAGTAAAATAGCTCCTATGGGAACTTTACCCACCCTTGTGACCACAGACCATCTCTTTGTACTAAGCCTCCTTGGTTATATCTCAATATAATATCTGACCTGAGCCAAGTGAAGTAGGATATTTACTGCCCAGGCCTGGTCTTGTGAATAAGCTTGTCCAATAAAACCTATTTATTACCATTCTAGACTGGAGAAATTATCATTTCTCCAGAATCTCGGCATTCCACAGGACTTGGGGCCCTGCCTCTGGAAAGTCTGCAACCTTACAACTATCTAAAGGAAAATCAAATCAATCATATTTTTACCGAGAAGCCAACATTACTGAGTATGAGAGATGAAAAGTCCTCATTTATCCGTTAGAACTTGAATGTTCACAGATTTAATTTCCATGCACAAAAAGAATTAAATTATAGACATTATTAAACATAAATATTATGTTGCCTATAAGAAGCACAGCTGAGATAGAAAAGCTCTTATAGCTTTAAAATATTGCAAATATTATGTATTTACTGTAGAAAATAAAGAAGGGCCATCATGTTTTCAGATAAATAAGGAGTTAGAAAGAATTTGGAGAAGAGAGAGATAGTAGATGGACTACCAGACTGAAGGTCTACAGAGTCCTTGGACTGTCCTCATTGTTGTGTGCTTTGGAAACCTGGACAGTCTACCAGCTCCACACCAGGAAACTGAACCACTTCTATTTGAATTGTCTCAGGAAGATTCTGGAGGTCAACCAGCAAGATAACAGATGTTACGTGAGCAACTTGCTAGTGGCTTCTGGGTGTTACAGGAGCCACCTGCTAGTGGCTGCTGGGGATTTAATTCTGACCAGAAGAATAGATCCCTTCATGTGAAAAATGATGTCAGAAGATGATAATGCTACAAGGAGATTGAGAGAAAGTTGCACTCTCTGGCCTCTCTCCTCTTCCCTCTTGCCTCCAATTTATTTCATTCCCAATCCACAAGCAACATCTGTCAGTAAAAGCTGATTTGTAATTCCTTCAGGGGTGTTATGATTCATAGCTATGGAGGCTTTGGGAGAACTGACCTGCCCCTTCACATTTAGGCATGATCCTTAAAAATTCCCCATTTTTTGTCTTATGGGAACAAGATAATTTTCCCCCAACAGCATAGCCAGATAAGTCCAAAATTGTGCAGCGGCTGTTATCTGAGGAATGCAAACAGAACTATCAAAGTGTTTCCCATCCTATTCCTCTGGATGACTGCAGGGTGAGACACTATAGCAGGCTTTGAATCTTGTGAGATGTAATTCGCTAATAATCCATCATAGAGGCAAACTTTCTGACAAATGGAGAAGTAGGACTGTAGTCCACATTTTTCACAAGTCCCTTATCAGTCTCTGGCTCGGCCCTTTGATATGTTGGCCCATTTTAATTAGCCTGACTGAGCCTCCCCACTTTGTGTTTCTGTGGGACTAGCCCAGAGATGTTTCCATTTCACATGGGCTAATCCTGGACGCCAGGTCTTTCTTCAGGTCTTCTTGGGTTGTACCTGGAGGACTGTTCTATCTCAACAAATTTCTTCTATTTGGGGAAATAAATCTGGAGAGCTTGAAATTTACCAACCTACTTTACTGTCTTCCCAGAATCCTTTCCTGGGTCTCTATGTTTTCATAAAAAATTTTTGATCTTATCAGCTTCATCATGGTGGGAGCATAGGAGCTAATGATGGGGCCATGGCCTTTTCCTGCAAATGGACATCATGTTGTTGTGAGCCTGTCATTCACTCCTTTTGGTAGGTATAAAAGCTTGTTGAAAACATTAGTTTTGAACACAAATCTACAACAGCTGCATGGTACTCCCCTTCATTGTGACCACTCCAGGAAAAATAAAAACAAAAACAAGACAAAACAAAAAAAAATATGTATTCCGCTTTGATTTTAAATATTATAATAAAAATTTTGAATTATATATTTAAAAAAACATATACTATTTTTTTTTATTTAAATATTTATATACTACTTACTTATATATTACTACTATTCTAACTACTACATATTAATTATATATAAACAAAAAACATATTATTTCTAAACTCTCCATCACCCCACCCCAACCCCAACAACTCACAACTCTAAATTACTACATCCTTTGGGTTCCAATTTGAAAGTCTAGCAAAGGTCCCCCTTTTACCCTTTATCTTTGGAAATTATTCCTTTTTAAAACAAAACAAAATTTTACCAAATTTTAAAAATTTTTCCTTATTGAAAAGAAATAGGTTTTATCTCTTTTAAATTGACAAATAAAAGAATTTTTTAAAGGGATTTTTCTTATTGAAATAAGGCATTAAAATCCCTAAAGGATTTTAAAAATTAATTTAGCAACTTTAGAAATAATTTCCTAAAGGAAAAATGATTTAACTTTTTATGAAAAGTAAAAAAAATTATTTCCCAAAAAATTAAAAAAATAAATTGTTCTAAATCCCCAAATTAAGCTAAAATTGGGGGATGTTTTGAAATGTTTTGGCTTCTGGGAAAATATTTTTTTTAAGAAAAAATAAAAAATAAATTTGTTCCTTAAATTTAGTAGATTATAGGAACTCAAAATTAATGGTGAAAATAGTTATTAGAAAATGGCACATACATTTGCATTCTACAAAAATTCATTTATTTGGAAATTATAAATAGATGAAAAACCACAAATATATGGAATATCCAAATTAAACAAAATGAAATTAGTAAATAAACATTTCAGAAAAGGAAGCTAAACAGGTCATTAATGAAATACTATGTTATAAAATTAGGTTGGTAGTAGATAGAGGGTAGAGGCCTCATTAAGAAGACCTGAGTTCAAATCCAGCCTTATAACACTTAGTAGCTCTCTGATATTGAGCAAGTCATCTAACCACTGTCTACACTGAGTTTCTTATGTGTGGAATGGGGATGATGAGACAAAGTTTCCAGGATTGTAATGAAAATTAAAAAAAAGAGATAATATCTGTTAAGTGTTTAACACAGTATCTGGCACATGGTATATAAATGGCATAGTAGTTAAGCCTATGAACCTTTCCTAAGATAATTTTTTGTTGTTCAGTACTTTTAGTCATGACTCACTTTTTGTGACCCTATTTGAGATTTTCTTGGTAAAGATACTGGAGTGGTTTGCTACTTCCTTCTCTAGCTCATTCTACAGATGGAGACACTGAGGCAAACAGGATGAGGTGACTTCTTCAGGGTCATAAAACTAGTAAGTATCTACTTCCAGATTTAAATCCATACCTTCCTAAACATAGCACTTTAGCCACTTTGCCACCCAGCTACCCAATGATTTTTTCCCATAGGATTACAAAAGAAAGCTTAGGTGAACAAAGATAAAGAAGTTGTTTTTTTAAACCAATTAAGTCAAAAATTTTGAAATCTATCCACATACCCCATGAGGGCTGGGTAGGAATGGGAAGAAAACTCCTTGGAGAGTTTGAAGTCTGATAAAGAAAAATAGCAGGAATATAGTTTCATGGAAAGGTAGAGATGGGCATGAACACGGGAATGGAGATGGAGACAGGAATCAAAAAGATGGATACACAATGAGGATACACAGTGATAAAACACAGAAGGACATAGATATGCATACAAATGTCTATGTATTGGAATATACTTATATCCCTATACATCTATATGTGTGTATATGTGTATGTACATCAGTCCATATATAAAGAGTGTGCCCATAAAGACTTCCTGTAAGAAATAGGACCTGAGCAGGGCTTCGAAGGCACCAAGGGCTGCAAGAAGTTTAAGGTGGCACTGAAAAAGCATGACTCCAGGCCAGAAATCAGCCAGCATTAGGGCATACCCATGGACAGTGGCTATTTTGAAAATGTAAGGAAGTCACTTTGCATGAAGTGCATGGTTTGACAGAAAATGGGCTAACATGAAATCAAACTGAGAAGACTGAAGAAGTTTTTCAGTGTCAGATGGAAGAATTTCTCTTTGATTCTAGAGATGATGGAGAGCTATATCATTTTGAGGGATGGGGATTGATACCATGAAACAGGAAGACAAATTAGGAGTTAGTAATTCAAGGTAATGAGGGTCATCCCTGAAGTGATGGACTTGTGAGTGGAAAGAAGAGAACACATTCAAGGGATGTAGGGAATTTAGGATGAAGATGATTTAACACCTGATTGGATTGGGAAGAGGGAGTGGAAGATAAAGAAGTCTCCATAGTTATGAAGCAGAGCAATTAGTATGATGACTATGTCATTGACAAAAATAGGAAATCCAGAAAAAAAAATTTCAGAAAATCTAGAAATTGAAGAAAAAAATAGTTTGGAAAAGCCATAATCAAATAAGCTTGTTTTAAAATAAAGATAGTAAACTTATTCTTTTTATGAAATTGTATAAATTATTTAAAAAGGGGGGGGGGTGAGGTGAAGGAAACCATTTCCATTTTGTTCCTAAATAGACATATGATCTTGATATCCAAATCAGAAAGAGATAAAATAAAGAAACTAGAGAATAATATCTCTAAATGAACATTCTCAAACACACACATATAAGCAGACAAAACAAAACAAAATAAATAAATAGATGAATAAATAATGAATCCAGGAAAATAGGCTACAATAACATATTAGAAAGATTATCTAATATAGACAGAATCAACTTATATGTTTTAATAAGGTAGTTTATTATAAGTCAGATACTCAATAAACATAATAAACCACATCAATAACAATAATAAAAATCATAATTTTATTGATAGATGATGAAAAGAATAAAAAATATACCACCTTTTTCTGTTAAGGAAAACATCAAAAATCATAAGAATAAAGAGGCTTTTTTTGGTTATATATAAATAGTACCTAAAATCAAGAGCAAATCCTGTAAGTAATGGCGAATACTTTAAAGATTTACCAGTAAGATTAGCTATAAAGCAAAGCCATTATCACCATGATTATGAAATGCCTATAGTAAGTATTTCTTAGAACAAAGACAAAAAAAAAATAATGTGAACAAGCATAAACAAAGAGAAACCAAAAGTTTCATTTTTTTTTTTTTGCAAAGGATGGGATGATTTCATTAGAAAATTATAGCCAACTAAAATTAATTAAAACAATTAATAACTTCAGCATAGTTATCATATATAAAATAAATCCACCTCAATCATCAATATTCTTATATATACAAACAATTCTAACCAGTGAGAAAAAGAAAGACAAATGTCGTCCAAAGTAAATAGATTGCATAAACTCCTGTGACTGCCTAACTACAAAGAAACAAATAAGAACTAAATGGATTAAATTCAAAACACTATTTATAACAATAAGGATACTTAATTAATTGGAAAACGGTTAATTGTTCATCAGTAGGCTGAGCTAATATAATAAAAATGGTAGCACAAATTAAATTCATTAACATATTCAATACCATACCAATTACACTACCAAAAGAGTGCTAAAAAAAGTACATATGTGGGAGCAAAAGGGCCATCATTTCAAGAGGAGTAATGAGAAAAAGAGAGAAATAATGAATCAGAGGATGGTAATACTAGATTTCAACCTATGCCCTAAAGAAATGGCTCTTAAGACAATTCCATACTGATTAAAAACAAGAATAGCACTTGATTATCCAAGAGATTCAGCATGTAACACTGCAAAACAAAAACAAATGAAGAACAACAACTATTATTGATTATAGGTATTCAAAGGAAAAAACTATTCCATAAAAAAGACTAAAAGTATGATCTCAACTTGACTTTCCTGCAGGGAGATTCGGGGATTTATTAAATATTCACAGCTAATTCACATTGCTTCTTAAAGTTGGTCATGCTCCTTGCGGTTATTTGGGATCAGGGAGAACACAGAACATTGGTATTCTGGACTAATTATACAGGTTTCCAAAAAAAAATTAGACTTAGATAATCTCCAAGTCAAGAGTCAGATTTTATTATAATTTTAATGCTCATTGAAGAGGGTTAAATTCCAAGGGAGGATGATGGCAAAGAGCAAGGAGCCAGCAGGTCATTTCACAGAGATCTGGGGAGTACAGGACAAAGAACAGAGGAGGGTAGAGGACATCATGTGATTGGGGTTCATATGATTGGTGGGAAGTTTGGTAATGGAGGCTAACAACAATCTCCTTCCTAAGAAATGTTCACTGTCTGAGTCCATGTCAGAGATAGCGCTCCAGGCATTTGAATGATAATCCTGACATCCCTGAAGTGGATATAAAGACATTGGGCCCATCCCTTAGTTGATAAATAATCAAAGGATATGAATCAATAATTTTCAGATGAAATTAAAGCCATTTCTAGTCATATAAAAATGTTCTAAATGACTGATTAGAGAAATGCAAATTAAGACAATTCTGAGACACCACTACAACCTCTGAGATTAGCTAAAGATGACAGGAAAAGATCATGATAAATGTTGGAAAGGATGTGGGAAAACTGGGACACCAGTGCATTATTGGTGGAATGTGAAGTGATTCAACCATTCTGGAGAGCAATTTGTAACCAAGCCTAAGGGCATTCAAACTGTGTGTACCCTTTGATCCAGCAGTGTCTCTCCTAAGTCTGTATCTCAAAGAGTTCAAAAAAGAAGGAAGAGGATCCACATGTGCAAAAATGTTTGTGGCAGCCCTTGTAGTAGCATGAAACTGGAAATTGAATGGATGCTCATCCGTTTTGAGTGGCTGAATGAATTGTGATATATGAAAATAATAGAATATTATTGTTTTATCAGAAATGATGAGCAGGATGATTTCTGAAAGGCCTAGAGAGACTTACATGAATTGAAGCTGGATGTAGTGAGCAGGACCAAGAGAACATTGTATATGGCAACAAGAATGAGTCAATCAACTGTGATGGATTTAACTCTTTTCAATAAAGACGATTCAAGGTAATTACAATAGACTTGAGATAGAAAGAGCCATCTGTATCCAGAGAGAGACCTATGAAAACTGAAAGTGCATCAAAGCATGGCATTTTTACCTTTTGCTATTGTTGTTTGTTTGCTTGTTTTTTTTTTCTTCCTTATGTTTTCTCCCTATTGATCTGATTTATCTTGAGCAGCATGACAAGTATGAAAATATGTTTAGAACTTCATATGTTTCACCTGCCATTGGATTACTTATTGTCTTAGGAAGGAGGGAGAGAGTGAGAAAAAATTGGAACACAAGGTTATGCATAGGTGAGTGTTGAAAACTATCTTAGCATGTATTTGGAAAAATAAAATACCATTAAAAATATCAGGACCAATTCCCTTTTTTATACACAGTCCTCACACTTGTTGCCTCACCACTCCCAGTAGCTACATTCCTAAGGTGACTACATCAATCCCAAGGCCAGATGGCTGGGGGTCTCTTGAAAAGTATTGGGATCTCTATTACTATTGAGTTTCTATTACATCATTCCCAAGGCTAGGTGGCCATTACTCTAACACTCCAAAGAGCTACACCACATTAATATCTCTTGGTATTATCCCCATCCATCTGCAATAAGTAAAAAAAAAAATTTTCTTAATTTCAACATTATTAGCATTATATTACATATTATTTTATTATATAAATATATTTATATTGTTAATATATTTTAATTATAGTATATTATTTTATTATACAATAAAATGTATACAATATATGTTAATTATAACATAATTAACATTTCTAGCTAAATGTCTTTCAAGCTACTAAATGAATACTTCAAGGAGAAGAAATTCATCAGTGATAAAACAATCAAGCTATTATGGAACGTCTGATAATTGTTAATTAAAATATTTAGCAATAATGATAACTATTATTTGAAGGATAGTACAGAGTAGGGAACAGAGCTGGCACTTTGAAAGGCATCATTTCAAGCATTACCCCTGGCATGTGCCAACTGTATAGGCCTTGGTAAATACTGGATCTCTCAAAGAACTAGGGATGTAAGGGAGGAGTGGGAAACCCATTGACACTGGCTAACCCTTACTCCTTCATCTCTCTGGCCTTGCAATCTACTCTTGACATTGTTCTTCCTATATTCATGGAGTCGCTGAGGTTTAGAACAAAAAGGAAGCTTTGAGTCTATGCAGGTCCCATCTTTCATTTTTTGCATGATGAAAGAAGGATCATACATCCTTTATTTATTCCTTCCACTTCTTGCAAGATCTCCCTTGGCCTCGGAAATAAAAGAAGAATTTCCCTACAAGGTTTTCCTTCAGCTAATCATGCAGCAAATTAGTGTTCCTTAAGTACTTACTACCTTTAGATTATCTTTGACGCCCCACTTAATTCTCTTGCATGAAGAGTTCTGATTCATGCCAGACTATTGCATTGTTCAATGTTGGTGCAATTACAATTATCTGCATTTGTACAATTTTATGGGCAGTATAATTTTCCCCAAGACAAAAAGCAATTTTTTAAACGTGAGTTTTAATTCCCCAAACTCCTTTTTGCCCAGAATGAATACAAACTATATTTTTTAATTGTCTTTTTAGAAAGTATACAAATCAAGCAATCAGAGAAAGATCGATATGTTTACAACTCTTTCCCTGTGTGGGTCTTTAAGCAATAAGGAACAAGGGACCTCATTGCTTCATCCCTGGAGATCTGCCAGCTCTGCCTCCCTTAGGGTCCCTACAACCCACTGAGCTGAATTTTCAGGCTCATCTGTTTCTTCCTGACATCAGGCTCTTTCTTGCCAACTTTTCCAATCATATTACAGTTTCAAGAGAGGCAGAAAGGTGAAACTCTGACTTTGGCACTAATAGTGGAACTGGTGAGAGAAGGCAGCCATGACAACGCTTGGAACTTCATAGAGAAGTTAGCAGGAAGTTCCAAAGGTGCTGTGTCAGGGGAATTAAGGATGAAAAACCTGAGGGCAGCAAAAAAAAAAGCTGAAGGGAATTCAATTTAGGTCAATAAACTAAAGAGAATAAATCATGTTTTCTTCCCCAAATTGTCAAGAGGAAAAAAAGATCATTCAAATTGAGGAAGTCCACTAATAAAGAAAAGGCATGTGAGGTTACCAGGGAAGTGAACTGTTGAGTATCTTCATTTCAAAAAATAAAAAAACTCTCAATTTCCACTTGAAGAAAGAAATTACAGCAATTATAAGTAATAATTACTGCCTAAAATAGCCACTATTGAACCAATGAAAATGCTGAATATTTCTGAAGGAGCACTCCCAGCCATCTCCCTGATGAACTGAGAGTGTGATAGGGTGCCAGAGCCAGTGATCATGTATTTTCTACTAAGTCCATATCTCTTTTTACAGATCTGGCAAGACAAGGTGACTTCCCTTGATGGCTAACGCTTGACCCCCTAATAAGGGCTCACATTTTATTAATAAAAGTTTCACTTTTTCCCCCTTAAATATCATCTTTGTCAAATAAAAAACCCGAATATTACTAATATTAATTAATATTTGTTTATTAATAATATTAATAATACTAATAATATTAATAACAAAATAATTAATAATTAATGATTTTCACCAATTAATGGATTAAGCTAAGAGCAGTGGACTATCATGGAGTGAAAACTTGATAATGACCTTAAACAAATACTTATTGAATAGAATTGATAGCTAATCTAAGTTTCCCTTTCCCCACCAAGTAAGTAAGATTAAAAATTATTTGGCTGTGGCCAGTCATTGCCAGGAAGCCTTAGTATCATCACCAGTGGCATACCCACAGTACTTTATATGATACCATCCCCTATACAGTTCCCTCTTTTTTATCCTCAGCACAGCCTTGGGGAGTAGTGCACACAAAGAACTTTCAAGTTTATTTGATTTGTGAGAAAACAGAGCCTTAGATATCTCTGTATCAATTCTATTCAATGAACATTTGTGTCTTAAAGACTTCTAGAGTTTCAGGTACTGAGCATATAAAGCAAAAAACAAAATTATGTTCTTTGATGTGTAAGAATTCATATAGTGAGAGGAAAAATAAATAGAAAATTAAATATGAAAGAAGGCACAAGTTTAATATGAAGGGCAGTTTGCTTCTAGAACATGGGCTTATTATAGAAGGGTAGGATAGAAAAAAAAGCATACCAGTGGGATGGGACTATGGGGATGGGAAGCCAGGAGCAGAAAGGAGCATTCTAACCTAGGCTGCCTGGGACTCAGAGTCATTTGGTTTCTAAGGATGGTCACAGGTAGTAAACTCCCTCTGCTTTCAATGAACAATGAGTATATTGGTTGATCTGAGCCAGGAGAGGGAGAAAATGAGTCAGAAGTGTCTTTATTTTTTCTGATGGTAATTGTTGGCATGAGCAACAGATTGGGTCAGAGATCCGTTTTCCATCATGGGACCTGACTGGTTATGACTTCATGTCAACATGCATTGATTAAGCACCCATCATGAGACAAGGCATTATACTAAGCTCTAGGGATACAAAGAAAGGTAACAGCCAGTCCTTGACCTAATGGAGTTCATAGTCTAGGGGTAATCAATGCAGAAAAACAGAAAGTAGGAATTAACAATTCATATATAGTAAATTTGAAACAGCCAATAAAAGAAAGGCCCTGGCACTAAGGGGATCAGGAAAAAAGCTTCTTGTAGTGGGTAGAATTTTAGCCAAAATTTGAAGGAATCTAGGGAAGCCAGAGCTAAGAATGAGGAGAGAAAAAATTCCAGACATGGTGGACACGTTATGCAAATGCCAAGATTTGAGAGATTTGAACATCTTGAGTCAGTAACAGCAAGAAGAGCAGTATCACTGGACAAGTGCCTGAGATGGTGAAAAGCATTAATTAGGAAAGGCGGGAAATGTCCAAACACAAAAGGTTTTTAAAAACCAGACAAAAATTTCCTATTTTATTGTGGAGGGAATGGGGAGCCACTGGAGTTTTTTGAATAAGAAAGAATGAAGGAAGAAAACAAGCAATTCTTAAGCCCTATTATGTACTGGGCATTATGCTGAGTGCTATGCAAATACTAGTTCATTTCATAACATTCACCAGAAGAAAGAAAACTATCCCCATTTTACAGGTGAGGAAACTGAAGAAGAGAGAGGTTAGCAAGATTGACCAAGATCACGCAACTATTAAGTGTTGGAAGCTGGATTTGAACTCAAACTTTTATAGTCTGTTTTCCCCTTTGGAATGTAAAGTCCAAGAATATGAATGATCTTGTTTTCTTGTCTCTAGCAGTTTCTGGAATATAGCAAGGGATTAAATTATCTAAATATCTATCTATTCATCTATCCATCCATTCATATATTTATCTACTTATCATCCATCCATCTATCCATCTGTCTGTCTGTCCATCCATGAATCTATTCATCCATCTATCCATCTATATTTACCTATCCATCCATCCTTTTTTCATCTGTCTATCCATGTATCCATCCAAATATATCTATTTATCTATCCATCCATCCACCTGCATATATCTATTTCTCCACTGATCCATCCATCTATACATTTTTTCCCTCCCTTTCTTAGTGAGACCTGAGAAAGCTAATTGCCAGGGATGAGCTGAGGTGAAACAATAAGCAATTATCGCCATTGAAAAATCCAGGATGGTGGCTGGGAAAGACTTGGGACAGGTATTAAGAACCCTATTGAACAATGGAGATTGGGGAAGAGTTAATATTGGATTAGATTGAAGATGAGCCACTGCTGGGAGGTTTGCCTGTTTTTGCTTGGTCAAGGTGCAAAAGTTTCCCCAGTTTTCTCCCTCTAAGCAGAAGCCTCCAACAAAGCAACGGCTGCTAAGAACAATGATGATTGATCAATTTACACTGATAATCTTGCCTTTCTATTACCTGACTCCCTAACATCCTTCCTTATTTCTCTTGGGCCCTTTCTGTGAAGGGAGAAAAAGCTGTCAAAGCCAGATCAATGCCTGCTAAAGAAACACTGGTGGCATCCTTTGACCTTTCAAATGAAACACAAATTCTATATAAAGCCTGAGGTAATGAGGCTTTAATCAAACTTTCCAGGATCATTGCATATCACTTTTCCCCTTGCCCTGAAGAAGCCAGCTTGTTCTCCATACCCAGTATCGCATTTCTTGACTCCATATCTTAGTACAGGTTCCTCATTTTCCTTGAAATGTGTCCTATCTCCCACTCTGCATTATGTGTTGGCAAATGTTTAACAAATATCTTTATTTAAAAAAACAAAAAAGGATGGCAGATACATTTTGGAAGCAAATTTTATTATTGATATTTCACCATTTTATTTAGTCTAGAAATCAACAAAACAATAAATCAAGAAAGCGCTAATTTAGAGATTTCTAGTTTTTCAGGTGTAAATGTCCAGGCTGAAAACTGAACAGTCAGTTCTCATAGGCAGTATCCTGTGGCATCAGCACAGCCTTGCTGCCAACTGCACTCTCCTGAGATGCCCGCTTCCTTTGAGGTCCAGATGCCTGCCTCTTTCCCAAACCTGGTCCTTACATCATCAGGTGTTTACCAGGCTCACCACAAATGACATTTATTTTTAGGGGGCATGTTTTGTGTTGAGTAAGCATTTTCTTTGGCCCTGAGAGGTGTGAGGGACAGCTGGATGGCACAATGCCAAACCTAGAGTCAAAAGACTCATCTTCTCGCGTTCAAGTCTGGCCTTAGATATTTACAGAATTCTTGGAGGTCTCAAACTATATTTGGGCTGTTTATACCCCCCAACCTCTCATAGTAGCTAGGTTTTAATTATTTAATAAACTAATGAAAATAATTGTCTATTTCTCTCCCTCTTCAACTAGTTCTATATAGCCCTAACTTGGTGATGGCTTCTCCTCCCCTTCCCCAGTTGACATTCTCTATGGATGGGAATATCTTGGTTTCTCTCTGTTTCTCTAGAGTTTGGACAATACCTTGTACATCGTGAGCATGATCAGCTCCATCATTGTCATTTCTATAGGACTTCATGGTTTTGCACAAGCTTATGAAGCAAAAAGTCTCTCATTATCATCTCAACAGGAAGAAGACAATCCTTTGTACTGGCAGCAGCTACAACTTCATCCCCATCCCCGTCCGTCCAGTCATCTGCAGTATAGGCACTGATGACAAAGATCACCTGTACACTAGAATTAGGCCACATGGATGTGGCTGACATAGGGAGGTGAGAACACCTCCTCACTCTGTCCTTTGGGAGAGACAGCTGAGCTAACGCCATGGTGACTAAGAAATTCTGTCAAATGCTCTAGGTGGTATTAGAGACATTGTTCTCTGAATAGACTGACCCCATTTCCTGTGGACAGGGGTACTTAAGGGAGTTGGAGACCAACTATATACTTGTCCTTTATTTGGAAGAGAGAACTCCACCCAATTCTTGCTACACTCAGTGAAATAGCCCTGAAATAGTGAAAGTGTCATTTTACAAAAGCCCAGCAGCTTTGTCTTCATCTTCCAAGCCTTAATATAGCCTCACTCACAAACCATCATTGAAAAACAAAACAAAGTAACACCAAAAACAAATCCTAACCCAAAACCTGGAGTTAGGATTTTGGAGAAAATGGTTCATTTTCATTTGAAGTCTTACTTGGGGAAGTGTATCCTCCTATTTAGAATCTTCTATATTCACCTTTACAGAGAAATAAGAGCAGGCAGGTACCACGGCCAGCTCCTCTGAAAGCCTAGGGGTGAAAGCTCAGGACCAGGTGATGGAGAGCTATGGGGATGAGTGAACACTGGACAAAGCAGGATTTGGGAGAGGAAATGGCACTCCTGATGCTTTGCCACTGGACCCTGAGAATTCTGGGCCTTTGTCTATGACTTTGGGCTGAAACTTTCATGACTACTCTTCTTCCCTCCTCTACCCCAATGGAATGAGAGCTCCTTGAGGGCAGGGCCTATTTTGTCTTTGTTTTTGACCCCATGTTTTGCACATAAGCATCACATAATAAAAGATTTTTTGTATTAATGAAGGCATTCACCAATGATATCAATGCTCTCTGCAAACTCCAATCCCCTTAACACACATATATATATGAAGGCAGAAACCAGGGACTCAGTCCCAGCTTATTTCTCATTTTTGGCCTCTGCCATCTTGGCAGTCTTATTGATTCAGATTCTCAGAGTATTGGGGTCCTCATCTCTGAGGACAAGGGGCTAGTAGTAGATGAGTCCAAAGGTCCCTTCTGCCTCCAAAGTCTGGGCAGCTCCAAACTTCAGGGTGCATGAACTACCTGGAGAGAGGTAGAGACTTCAAGAAAGGGGAAGTGAAACATCTCTTGTCCTCAAACTTTGCCAGACACCGGGTAGAGGAGGGCGGTCATTCCTTGGGATGTTTTTGTGAAAGAAACTGATATTCTGTTAGGCTCAAAGGCCTATTGAACTGTGTATAACTTTTGATTCAACAGTGTCTCTATCAAGCCTGTACTACCAAGAGATCACAAAAAAGGGAAAGAGACCCACATGTGCAAAACTGTTTGTGGCAGCCTTTTTTATAGTGGCAAGGAACTGGAAACTGAGTGGAATGAGGGAATGGCTGAATAAATTGTGGTATATGAATGTTATGGAATATTATTGTTCTGTAAGAAATGACCAGCAGGAGGATTTCAGAGAGGCCTGGAGAGACTTATAGGAACTGACGCGGATGAAGTGAGCAGAACCAGGAGATCATTGTACATGGCAACAACAAAACTATATGATGATCATTTCTATTGGATGTGGCTCTCTTCAACAATAAGGTGATTCAGGTCAATTCTAGTAGACTTGTGATGGAGAGAGGCATCTGCAAAATATGAGGACTATGGGGACTGAATGTGAATAACAACATAGTATTTTCACTTTTTGTGCCGTTGTGGTTTCCTTGATTGTTTTTTCTTTTTCATTTTTTTTCCCCTTTTGATCTAACTTTTCTTGTGCAGCATGATAAATGTGGAAATATGTTTAGAAGAATTGCACGTTTAACCTATACCGAATTGCTTGGTGTCTAAGGGAGGGGGATGGTAAGGAAGGAAGAAAAAATGGGGAACACAAGGTTATGCAAGGCTGAACGTTGAAAATCATCATTGGATGTATTTCAAAAATAAAAAGCTATTATTATTTTTAAAAAAACTTTCAATGTTTGATATGTTGTGTGAAAGGATTTGCTTTGCTTTTTTGCCCTCAATAGGTTTAGTGTTGTAGAAAAACCGATAATATGAATAACAAAAAATGAACAATAATTCAGTGGCATCTGTTTAGCACATACTTTGGACTTTATTCTGCTAAATGTTGCAGACACAAATAGAAGCGAGCCAGAAAAACTCTGCCCTAAAAGAACAGGAAAAACAACAGCAACAACAGTAGCAATAGTAGCTAACCTTTATGGAGTACCTGTTATGAGTCAGTTTACATAGTACCTGTCATGAGTTAAGTGCTTGATAATTGTTATCTTAGATTCTTACCACAACCCTGAGTGCAAGGTGCTGCTGATTACAATGAGGTAAATAAATTAAAGTGACTTGCCCAGAGACCCAAGACTAAGTGAGCTTTCGAGGGCAGATTTGCACTTGTCCCTTCTTGACTCCAGGCTCTCTTCACCGGGTGCCCTTCAGAAGTGTTTGAACAAATTATAGCATATGGATGCAAGTAAGAAATGCCAAAAGAGATGGATCCAGAGAAACCTAGAGAAGTCAGCAGAATTGAGAGAACAATTCATATGATGATGATGAGATTGCAATATCTCTGCATCTGAGAGACTGCAACAATTTCTTTCGATATCATCTTATTTTAAACCCCAGGGGCAATATTAATGGTCTCCAAGCTGCCATGGTTCTCTCCTCTTTGGCTTTACGGAATTTAACTTACATGAAAAGTGCTGAGTTCCATCTAAATTATCCTGGGCTCTCGGAAAATTCCTATCACTTACAAAGAGGCTGGGATCTCTGCCTAAATTTACATTTATATTTATCTCCAGTCAACCTCTGGCTTTTTTGTTATTGAGGCAAAATTCAGTATACTGGAAACATTTACTTAACAAAATAAATCACGTTATTGTATCTCTGTGTTATTATATCTGTAGGTAGTTGGGCACCAGGACCAAAAAGGAAAGATGGGGAAAGAGCCAATCCTTTGTTGGGACTTCTTTCATTCTGTGCTTTCTATTTTTCTGTGACCACAAAGCCATCAAGTCTCTTCAGTATCACTCTCCATCACCACAGTTCAGTCCTCCCTTTGCTCCTCAGAGGCATTCTGGGAATACCAAACTTTCACCAACCTCTCAAATTGAGATCCTCAGAATAGCTCCATCTAATTCTCCCATTCAATAGCTTTGCCTTCCCTCTGTTAACAAGTTCCAATTGATCCTGGGTGGATCTTGCTCACACATGGTCGCTTGCTTCTTGTCTCCTCTGGAAGCAGGAATTGTCTTTTACCTTTCTTTTATCTATAGAATTGGGCACAAGGCTTGGCACATGGTAGGCACCTAATAAATATTGATTAACTGAGATAATGTTTTATATTTTACAGGAACTCCTTTGGGGGTGACTATCATATTATGGCTTTGATTCCAGAAGGTCTACAGAAACTATTTTAAATAGAAAAACAAATACTCTTACCTAACAACACAATTGTTTTTAAGTAGATTCGATCATGAATGGAGCCCCACCTTTATAATTTGCTATCTCTGAAGCTCCCAGCATGCAAGGTACCAGACGTCTATCTGGAGCCTTTTTTGATCTTATAGCTTTTATTCTCACTTCATCTTCACTAAAATGACCTTTTTGTGTGTATATTTTGAACTTCATATCTTCTCAGATATACTGTATGACTTTCCCAATTGCTTCCTTTGGGGTTTATAGCTTTTAGAAAAGACAGGGGGAGACAATTCACTTTACCTGTGACACAGGACTGCTCACATACCTGCTTTACCCAAGGGGCTGTTGGGACAATAATATGATCTTTGTAGATATGAAAGTATTGCGCAAATATGAATTCTCCGTAATTTATTTTAATTGGTTGCCACTTGGTAATGCCTCTATATTTAAAGCCATGGGTTGCAAGATTGAGAAATTGGCACCTAAGTTGTTTCCCCGTCCATCACCTGGTTGCTATTTCACCAAAAAAGCATTTATACAGAATTTGCAATTCATTTCCTGACACTTCTTTCACAACATTCTCCCCAGAGCAGATGCTTAGGGATGCTCTGAACGGAGCACAGGAAAGATGCCAGTGTGAGGGTAAGGAAATACAACGCTGACTGGAATAGAGGCATAATCAAAGCTGTTTAAGTCTTTCAGGTGTGAAGTGCCACAATATTAATAGAAAAAGAAAGTTGTAGGTGATGAATTCAATTTGTTTCTAATTGCATGACTACAAAATTCCCCTGCATTATGCAAGTACATGGCTCTCTTCTGCCCTTTGGAAAGTGCAGGGGGAAGAATGTTAGGATATTTGTCATTTGCATTATGTGGGAAAGGTGGAGGGGGATCTAAATAGCTGCTACATTTAATGGAATCCCTCTGTCTGCACATAGAGAATGGACTGAAGTCATTCTATATAATGAATACTTAGAAATGAAATACTTAGATACCTTTTCTTGGCAGGCAAGAAATGCTGGGTTGCCAAATTTCATCATTTTGGAGCATCACTGCTAAGATAAGGAAAGACTTCAAATAATCTTTGCTTCCAAGGGCTAGTCCTGGTTATGGGGAGGTGGATCGCCTTGGTGACTCCCACACAACAGGGTTTGAGATAAAGAAAGTTACAAGCTCAGTGTGAGGTCTCCCTGTTCTGCTTCTCCAGTGTTTGTGAAAGACTCACAAAAAAGACCAAAATCTGGCCTCCTAAGAATCAGGTTTTAGATGGTTTATAAACATTAACTTAGCTGCCAGGATCCTAAATGTGGGATCCTTGTCCAGGAGCCAGGGAATGAACTTGTATAATCTTTGCTTTCAAAGGATATGATGATGAATGGAAGGGAAACTTGCAAATCATGCTTTAAGAGGTCAGTAAAGTAAGTGACAGGATGTTTGTAAATAATGAGTCAAAAAGATGAATGGAAACCACTGTGTGGGGGTGTGATAGGAAGGGCATATTACCAATCTGGTGATAAAAATTTGTAAATTTTACTCTGTGAAATAAATCAGTTTTCAAGATCTCTAAAAGAAGGATGGAAGGATTCCAAAAGTTTTTTGGGGAAAAAAAAACAAATCATTATTATCTGGAAAAATGATAATTGGAAAAATATCCCGCAGCTATCTATTTATTTTCTCCTATGAGTCAGTAAGTAAGCATTTATTAAGCACCTACCTTGTGCAAAACACTATGTTCACTGCTGGGAATACAAAGATAGTTAATGTTCTTATGGAGCTTATAGCCTAATGGAGATGAGGGGAATACAAATGAGCAATAATTAAGTATACAATATAAGGTATCTTCTGAATTAATTAGAGATAATCAGCATGAAGGTAAATCAGGAAAAGTCTTCTAGCAGAAAGTATGATTTTTAGCTAGGACTTGAAAGAAGCCAAAGAAGACAGAAGGTAGAGGTAAAAAGACAAAACATCCTAGGCATGAAGGACAAGACATTGAAAACAGAGGCATGAGCTAGAGCATCTGGTCCGTGCAATAAAGATGGAGCATCATAATTATGAAATAACCTAAAGCCTTGCCAAAAAAGAAGAGAGCAGGAAAAAATTACACAAAGTAGAAGATACATGTATGACCACAACGAAATGTGGAATCAGCCACGTAGAGACGAAAATACCTAAGTGATGGATAGATGGACCACGTGATGGATGAATGAGCCACAGACTCCACTGTTCACTGTGAAATGTGCAAAGATGAGGGGAAACAGCCTCAGCCTATTTCTTGAATCTCTGTGGAGGATCAACGAGACACCTTGGATGAGAAGGCAAGGATGAGTTGTTATCCCCACTGCTAGAGGCGTCACCTACACTGATGAGAGCGCAGATTTGGGTGTTGAAATATTGAATCACTGAAGTATGGAGTTCTGTAGAAACTAGATAGGAGCTATTTTCTCAAGAAATATTGTTTAGATCTGAATAAAGTTGAATCCAGAAATAAGATGCCCAAGGAAAATTACTAGATGCGAAAAGAGAATTTTTATTTATCAGAAGATATCATCCCATTTGAATTACCTCAGTATGCAACTGAGCTTCATCAGTGAATTCCCTGCAGATAGATCAATATTGAGGAACAAAGATTTCCATCCAGAAACACTCACTGCTTTTGGTCTTGTCTAGTCGTTTCTGTCATGCTTTCCTTCCATAAAAATTTACCACTGGGGAATCCCATTATCCTGCAAGATTCAATTTGTGTCCTCACATCTACCCTCTGCCTAGATGGCAAAGCCCCAGAGATCAGGGTAGGGGAGGTAGAACTGAGAATCATTAGCAGAGAGTTGATGATTCAATCGGTGGTAGATCTCTAAGGCAAATATCAGAGAGATACAAAAAGCTAAAAGATGAAGATAATAATTGTACTTACTCCACAGGGTTATCGTGAGGATAAAATGAGATGTTGTCAAGCACTTTGCAAATATTAATATACTATGTAAATATTGGCTATTGCTATTGTTAGCATTGGTATTCACTGCCCTGAAAAATAAAGGTCTAAACATTAATATAGCAGGATCTCTGTAAAAATCATGGCCTCAAACTGTGCCCAGAAATATGTAATTTCATTTCATATTTCTAAGAAAATGCCAATTTAATGAGAATGAAAAAAAAAAACAATTATGTAATGGAAACTGTTTCTAATTTGTTTCCAGGTTTCTCAGCAGTTTAGGTTGCTCAGTGGCTAGAGCTTCAATTCACTCATCCGTAAAATGGGTTTAATAAAAGCACCTATTTCACAGAGTTGTTGTAAGGATCAAATGGGATATTTATAAAGCACTTAGTAAGTGCCTGGCATATGGTAGTGCTATAAAAATGTTAGGCATTAGTTCTTAGCTTATCATGGCAGTAAGTTTAACCCACCTTTAGCAACTGACTCCACGAATTCTTAATTAATTAATTAAACAGGAGATTGAGGGAAACATAGAAGATTATATGGACATCTTTAAGTACCAAAATTTGAAAAGAATGAACAAAACTAATTTGTGTACAGATTTTTTGAAAATTTATTGGGAGAGGGGTGAGTTTTATAGCAAATATCTTTATTTCATTCACTAAGAACTTGTTATATGAAGTGAACTGCATTGATAAAGTTGTGATAAGGGCTTGATAGAGAAGCTGTGACAAAGCCAATCTAATTGGTAACTGAGTCAAAAATATAAGCAGGAACTTTTCAAAATAAGAAATGTATGTGATCAATTAAATGAAGAAAGGTTCCAAAACATTCATAAAACAAAAGTGAATTAAACTAGCTCTTAGAAGATGACTACTTTTAATTTATCAAATTAGCGAAGATGACAAAAGACAAAAAAAAATTAGACCAAAAGCATCAATAATATGGCCTTGATAAAGATGCCGATTGTCATAAAGGAAACAATTTGGAGTCATGTCCCACAAATCCATGTGTCTCACCTGGTCTTTGACTCACTGGTGATTCCATTACTAAGAGTCTGCATTGATTTTATATCTATATATATATAATGTATGCTATATATACATATATATTACTATGTACACTCAGACACTTGTGCATGCATTTGGTATTCATATATGGATAAACATAATTGATAACACATTTATTCATTTATTTGTACTTACGGCATTCACTCTCCTATGTATGTGTCTATGGATACATGTACATACACATACACATAAGATATCCTAAAAGTCTAAGTCTAGTTTTAAACTCTTCTAATCCTACTTTTCAGTATCTATCTGTTGATGCATCCATTCATCCAGATATTTACTTATCTATTTAACTACAAGATGTACCAGTCATATACACTTATATGGAGATATAGAAATGGATATATATATATATATATATATATATATATATATATATATATAAAGGTATGGATATGCATATTTCTATATGCACATAAGTGTAAGCTCGAACACAATGTTTTAATAAGAAAGAACTAGAAAAGTGAGTGCTCATCTCTTGGGAGAAGGCTGATCAAATAGTGTTCAATATACTATTGAAATATAAGCATAATTTCACCATTTTAAAAAAAGTGATATGAAGCTCAGAAGAGATTTCTTAGCTTTTTATTTTCAAAATATATATATATACACACATAGTTTTCAGGATTCATCCTTTCAAAACCTTGTGTTCCAATTTTTTTCCTCTCTCTCCCTTCCCCCCAACCCCTTCTCTAGATGGCAAGTACTTCAATATATGTTCAAAATATGTCAATATATAAAACTTTCTATGGACAAAACTGAAACCAAAATTTTCCCAACTGGCATTGAACATTTAAAAAAGATGTAAAATAAGACATGGTTTACAATAAATTTGACTACATTTTAACAAAATCCACTTTGGGGAAACTATTCAAGGCTAGAGTAATAGAGAAATTCTTTTACCTTTAACAACAACAAAAAAAGAAGGTAAATTAATATAAGGGAAATTTGAATTGAGTATGGTTAATTGGTAATTATAGGATATACTTTTCATGTTGAATAGTTGATTCTGTCAGCCCAAGTTTTTATTTTGATTATGTTATTTTAGTGGACAGGTCAGAAAATTCATTCAGGAACTCTTGGGAATTATGATAGAGATGCCCTCCTATTCAGTGTTCTCTGGGCTAACTAATGAATTTCTAAAAAGTTATTATTCAATGAATTTAAAATTCAATTCACCAAATATTTGCTTTAAAATTTACTGCATATGATGTAGTCTCCTAGACATATAGATGAAATATTAAGTAATTCATGGCCTCAGTTACCAACCATAAGATTTCTCAGTATCTGTGGCCTCATTAAAATCTTTAAAATCTCATTCTCACATCCATTATCTTGATAATTATTTCAAAAGGAAAGCCAGTTAAAGTAAGACTTCTTTTTTATTGGGGGGGTTCCTCCTTTTATTTTTTGTTCTTAAATGGACTTCAGATGCCTAATGATATTGGGAAGAAGGTGAAGAAATTAGTCACTATAATACTTCTTGAATGAAAATATCTTTTGACTCCTTAAGTAAGAGGATTTGTGTAGAATATCTGTTTCAAATTACAAAACTGCAGGGGATTTTTAAAGGCTTAGCAAAATACCCAATCACCTAAAGATTTCAAGTTAATCTCTGTAAGAGGTCTTGGAAATAGATGCCTAATTTATGTTCGTTGAATTGAGTCAAATATGAAATTTATATTTCAAAGGACAAAAAAAATGGTGGAGAACTCAAAAAAGGGGCTTTAATACTGATGGACAAATTATTATGACAAGAGGGCTTTAGTACTGATAGAGAAATTATTGTGATAAGAAGAAATTTTATGGAGGCTTTTTCTAGTGCATCTGTATACCTGAAATCAAGTATTGGTTTATTTTTTCTTCTATTAGAGATACTGCTAGTTTATTTTGTTTCTCAATGGTATCCATTTGAGTTATTTACTTTCTATTGTGTACATACATAAATAATGCAAAAGTAATAAAATTATAATTTGAAGTTTACAAACAAGAATTATTTCCCCAGAAAATCTGGGTATAATTTTATTGTAGAGGAAGGTATATAAGGCATGGTTGGGAGAAGATGTTTGATGCCACATGACTTGGAATTATTTTCTGATTAAAATACCAGAAACCTGAGTAGAAAATCTGAAAAGCAAACACTGGAATCAAAAGAAAACTAAAAAGGTAATACATATTTGAGCACTTGGAAAAGTATATTGCATGATACAAGAAAGTTTTATATTTTAATGGAGAGAAAGAAATATGTTCCTTTAGAAATCTAATAACTTCAAATGTCACAAAGGGAGATAAATAAAATGAATACATGGCTGGAGTAGGGTTGGTTCATTTATGATGGCCTTGAGAAAAACAAATGGAAGGAAATAGCACTTGACTAGGAAATAAGGGTTGGAAGGAGTATAACAACTTCCAATGTTTCCTATGATATGCATATTTTTAAAGAATATACCCTTGGATAAAATTTTTGGATGAATAGTATAAAACATCACTTTCATGTAAACTATCAAAAAGGAGATACATTCATCTACACACAGAGAGAAATGCTTTCATATACAAATAAATTTCATTAAGCAGGAAAATAGTCAAACTATTTTTATGGGAGAGGAGAAAAATGTGGTTGAGAAGTAGTATCAGTAAGAGAAAAGTCAGAAGCAAAATCAAACTTTAATGGTGGAGGATGAATCATTAAAAAAAAGGAAAAGTAAATATAAGCCATCGCTGGGGGCAGTTTAGGGGAAGAGAAGACTATAAACATAATTTTCTAGTTCAGAATTATATTTAACTTCAAATTAAGACAACTCTGAGGGACTTCTACACATCTCTCAGATTGGCTAAAATGAAAGAAAAGATAACAATAAATGTTGGAGGGGATGTGAGAAAGCTGAGACAGAAGTACATTGTTGACAGAATTGTGAACTGATCCAATCATTCTGGAGAGCAATGCTCTGGAGAGCATTCTGGAGAGCGCCAATGCGCACACCCTTTGGTCTATATCTTTTGATTTCTGTTCCAAAGAGATGATAAAAAAAAGGAAAAAGACCCACATGTGCAGAAATGTTTGTGACAGCCTTTTTTATAGAGGTAAGAAACTGGAAAGTGAGTAGATGCCCATCAGTTGGAGAATGGCTGAATAAGTGATGGTAGATGAAGGTAAGGGAATGTCATTGTTTTATAAGAAATGATCAGCAGGATAATTTCAGAAAGACCTGGAGAGACTTACATGATCTGATGCTAAGTGAAAAGAGTAGAACCAAGAGAACATTGTACAAGGCAACAACAAGCTTACATGATGATCAACTCTGATGGACTTGGCTCTTTTCAAACAATGAGGATTCAGGCCAATTCCAATAAATGTGATGGAGAGAGCCATCTGCATCTAGAAAGAGAACTATGGGGACTGAATAAGAATCACAGCCTTTTTTGTTGTTTGCTTGCTTATTTTTTTCCTCATACTTTTTTTCCTTTTTTGATCTGATTTTTCTTGTGCAGCATGAAAAATGTGGAATTATGTTCAGGAGAATTACACGTTTAATATATATTGGATTACTTGATGTCTAAGGGAGAGAGGTGGGGAGAAGGGAAGGAGAAAAAATTGGAACACAAGGTTTTGTAAGGATGAATGTTGAAAACTATCTTTGCATGTATTTTGAAAATAAAAAGCTACTAGTATTAAAAATATATTTAACAAGAGTTATGACCACTCATCTTTCAACACCATTTTCATTTTAAAGAGTTCTCTGAACTCTCTTCAGGGGAAGAGAGGTGAACATAAGAGAAAAGATAAAGAAAAATACATGAGTATTTCAATGATGAACATAAAAAAAAAAAAACAAATTCACTCATAAAATGAAAGAGAGTGGGACACTATAATAGGAAACAGACTTAACAATAATATGTTTTTTTAATTAAAAAATTTTAGAAACAAAGATTCCTCAGAGATGGATATAATAAGAATTCATGACAAAGATGAACTTATAAAGCAGGAGCTCAATCATGGACAAAACAAGAACAAAAATAGAGATGGTTACAAGAGATTGAGTGCTACATCTGAAGTCAGCAATTCAAAAACTTACTAACAGGATTTCCCTAAAGTACAAATTTCATATGGAATTCAATGCAAAGAACATATATGAAGCACCTATTTCCAAGATTCCTTAGTAAAGACTGACTTGAAATCTTATGTTATTGGGTGCTTTTTCTTTATTTTTGTTGCCTCAGCTTTCTCAACTGTTAAATATGAATAATAATATCACCTGTCTCCCAGTGTTGTAATGAGGATCAAATGAGATAATCTTAAAAGACTTATCATAGTGTTTGACACATAATAAATTCTACATTATCAGAGATTAAAAGAAATAAACTGGGAATTACATTATGAATCAAGACACCATGTATATTGATTCAACATAAATAATTAATATGTATTCATTGAATAGTCTGGCATCTAAATATTTAGTGGGTAAAGAGCTAATCAAATTATAGGCAGAAATAAACAGCAAAATCATACTATTGGAACTTGAAGGAATAGAGATAGATAGATATAAAAGACACATATATGTTTATATTTATACCTATCTAATATATATATATATATATATATATACATATAGAGAGAGAAACAGAGACAGAATGAAAGACAAAGACAGAAAGAACAAAAAATGTTACTTTTTATATGATAGGAGAAACCTTAGTCAACTAAAATACATTGAAAAACCATCCAAAAAAGTTGTATGTTATAAAATATTTGCATGCAAATCATCAGTATTTCTGTATATTACCAAAATACAAAAAGAGTAACAGATTTTTAAAAAAGATATTCTATTTTGAAAAAAAAAACATAATGTATAAGAAATCTGGGCTCTTATCTATGAAGTCTCACATATAGAAACAACATAAATGAAAGTAAAAAAATTTTAGAAATTTTTAAAAAGATACAAATAGATAAATAGATGCCCATTGAAGTGAAAACCAAGAGAATAGTTGTATCCTCAAAAACCATTGTAAAGAAAAATAAAATAAAACCTCTTCAGAAAATTAAATATCTCTGATGAATATAATGTCCAACCATTATTCCATTCAATGATTAAGCCTGCCCACCATTTCTTGGCAGAGACATAATGTGCTTCAGGTGCCAAGTAGAATGAGACTCATTTTTAGACATATGGGAATTGGTTTTGTTTGAGTATTCATAATTTCATTTGAAATTTCATATATTTTCTTTTACACTTACTTAATTTAATGAATTTTAATACATTTCTAATGTTAATAAGACGGGGTGCTCATTTTACATGTTATATTATATATACATAATATACATATATGCATATATGTATACACACATTGCATATGAGGCAGTTCCTGAAAAACTTTCTCAAACTGAAATCTATGAAGAGGGTTTTCTTGCTTGGCTACTTCAATCATCTGAATCTGTCTCTGTTAGGCTTTTATTTTTTTTTTGGTAGTTCATATCAAAATTGCTCTATAGTCATCTACACCTTATTCTTTGTATGACATTAAAGCTAGAATTATAAATTTATTCCTTTTTATATTGATCAGCAGCTGATATTTTTCTACAAAGTACAAAAATTAACTATTGAGATGCATATATAAGCTGTGGTCATGTTGAAATTTGATAGGAAATATAATATTTTAAAAATATAAATAAACGATTAAATGTTGTTTTGTGTAAATATGTAGTATGCATTCTTCTTTTCTTATGATATAAAAGGAAAATGACAAATCTTAGAGGGGATGTGGAAAAATCAGGATGATAATGTATTTGTGGTGGAGTTGTAAACCGATCCAACCATTTTGGAAAGCCATTGGAACTATGCCCAAAGGGCTATAAAACTTCATACCCTTAGATGTATATATCACCACTAGATCTATATCCCCAAAAAAAGATTAAAGGAAAAGGACTTATATATACAAAAATAAAACATTTTTGTGGTGGCCAAGAATTAGAAATGGAGGAGATGCTCATCAACTGAGAAATAGCTGAACAAATTTGGTATATTAATGTAATGGAATAATGTTGTGCAATAAGAAATGAGGAGCAGAATGGTTCAGAACAACCTGGGGAAGGCTTAAATGAGCTGAACAGAATCTGATGCACAGTGCCCACAGTAACAACAATATTGTAAAATCATCAGCTGTGAATGATTTAACTCTTCTCAGCAATACAATGATCCAAGACAATCCCAAAGAACTCATGATGTTTTCCATCTCCAGAAAAAGAAGCGATGCAGTCTGAATGCAGATCAAAGGAGACTATTTCTATGTATTTGTGGTTTTTGCTGAGGGGGCTGGTATCTCTCTTCTCTTCTGTAACATGGCTAACGTAAAAATGTTTTATATGACTGCACATGTATACTCTATATCAAAGTGTCTGCCTTCTGAATGAAGAAGGAAAAGAAACTTTGAAACTTAAAAATTATAAAAAAATAATGTTAAAATTCTTGTTTACATATAATTGAGAAAAATAAAATCAACATATTCTTTTCAAAAGACTAATTGTGAAGGAAATCTGTAAGAGTTGCTGGACCCAGACATCTTCATCGTGAGCATCACCCACAGAGAATTCTCCTAAGATCACTCAGATTAGCACTAACACTGAACTTGTATGACTCACTGTTTTGCTGACCACCAAAGAGAAAGCCTGTTTGATTTCACATCAACAAGGAGGTTTACATGTTTTTGACTATATTCAAAGCCTTAAGGAAAGGTTCCAAAACAGTGAATCTCAGACCTCAGACACATATTGTATGAGTTTGGACAAATCCATTAACCTTTGTCTTCCTCAGTTTTTCTACCTGTAAAATGGAAATGATAATAGAATCTACCTCTGAGATTTGTTGTGAGGATTAAATGATGTGTTTGTAAAGTTCTTGGTACATATGGGGAGCTTAATGTAATATCTGTTCCTTCTCCCCTATATTAATAATCTCGTTCATCTCTCTACTTTATCCAACCTCAATTTATTCTTTCTTCAATTTTATTGTAAGAAAACAAATTGATCAGCAAACTCCCCCATTTGTTCCAAAACCAGGCACCTTCCCAGTCTGGCACATAGTAGACATGTAACTGCTTATTGATAGAATTAAGGCATGGCACCAATTACCAAAATGACTTATTTGGCTCAGTAGAGGAAGGTGTTGCTTTAGAACAATTCTCACAATATCGATCAAACAAAACAAAACGTGAAACAATTGTGAGAAATCACGTAGAAATCGGTGACCCCCAGCACTCTCAATTCTAATCTAATTATCCCGGTTCCAGAACAGAATGGGGCTTCTTGGGGCACCTTGCAGACACAGCCATGGAGCCATGGTCAGGCTCTTTCTGGATATAGACAATAGAGACAAAAGGATGGAAACAATTCATTTCACAACACATGGATGGATTAATGACAAATGAACTAGCAAAAAGAATGAATTCTAATTTGCTCTAACCTTCACTGGACAGAGACTGATGGTGTGCTCATGAAGCCATTTTAGATAGACTGAGCTTGAAACCATGGGTTCTTCAGAGATGGATAACCAACCATGGAACTCTCCACTGGACCAAGGGCTCTGTTGTTGGTTATCTGTGCATTGTCACAAGCACCAAGCACGCTGACTTTAAATATCATCGCTTTTTAATGAATTATTGTTTAATTGAATTGATTAGTTCAATTTAGTCAAAGTAAAACTTAATCCATTGGAAGAATCAGTTCTGTTTCTTCCTTGAATGCTAGAAGAGTCCCTAAGGAAGGAGTAGATGAACATCTGGAAATAGGATGATCGTTCTTCTCTCCACATAGTAGTGGGCAAAGAGGAAGAGTCAAACACTGCAGAAGGGTTGGTCAGCTTGTGCATGTCCAGTGTCCTTTCATATTTCCAGCAATGAAAGCAAAGGATCTCAATGAAGAATGTATGTGAATATATATATATATATATATATGCATGTATGTGTGTAAATGAATATGTATGTCCCCATACATAGTCTGTGTATGTAAATATATGCAGAAAATATAGGTATATAACATGTATATAACTGTATATGGATGCATGTATATGCATGTATGTATACACAAATATAATATTTATAAATATATGTGCATGAATACATACATAAATATATTGTGTCCTTGCATTGTCTTCTTGGACCACCTTGTGAGTGCTTGCTCTGTGTGAGTTCTCCATAAAATAATCTTTTTTTTAGTATATATGTATGTATTTGGAATTCAAACAATGTGGCCAGCCCAATAGAATTGAGCTCTCTGCAGTAGAACGGGAATGTCCGACAGGTTAGTTCAAGAAAGGACCTCAGTATATGGTGTCTTACCTGCCAGATGATCTTTAGAATCTTCCTCAGACAATTCAAATGAGAGCAATTCATTTTCTTGTCATGGTGCTAGTATACTCCAGGTTTCCAAGGCACACAGCAATGAGATCAGTACAAAGTCATTGAAATATAATTATCTTCTATTAAATAATTATCACTAGGAGTAGTTTTTTTTTTCTTGGTTGTTTTCTAGTCATAAAAAGCCAAATATTCCTCTTAATATAAATATATTTTATATGACCATTGATTCATTTTTAAAATTTTTATTTAATTTTAGGTTATATGTGTATATTCATTTTTAACACATTTAATATATTTAACATATTTGATTTTAGGTTATATGTATATTAATTTTTAACATATTTAAAATATTTAATTTTAGGTTATATGTGTATGTTCATTTTTAACATATTTCTATATGAGTTGTGTTGGGGAAGAAAAATCAGAATAAAAGGGGAAAAAATGAGGGAAAAAAAGGTAAAAATAGTATGCTTCAATCTGCATTCTGGCTCCATAGTTATCTCTCCAAAGGTTTTTGGCATTGCGTTGAATCACTTAATTGCAGAGAACAGCTAAGTTTGTCATAGTTGATCATCACACAATTTGGCTGTCACTGTTTACAATGTTCTCTTGGTTCTGTTCACTTCATTTAGCATCAGTTCATGTAAGGCTTCCCAACTCTCTCTGAAATCAGCCCGCTCATTATTTCTAATACAATAATAATATTCCATTACATTTCTATACAATAACTCATTCAGCCACACCCCAGTTGATGGGCATTCACTCATTTTCCTTTTTTTTGCCACCATTAAAAAACAATTATAAATATTTATATACCTGGGTCCTTTCCCCTCTTCTATGATCTCTGGGATACAGACCAAAGTAAGACTTTTGGATCAAAGGGTATGCACAGATAATTACCGATGCTTTGGTATGTTTCCAAGATATGTAATTGCATTAATGAGGAGCCCTTCCATCTTTAATGTATAATACTGCTCACCTATAATTTCTAATCATAAGGGTTTTTATCTTTGATGTCTCCAAAACTCCATCTACTGAGTCCATCACATCTGTTCTATCACATGACTTTCTTTTGGTTTCCTGTCATTGTTCCTGTCATTTGGATTGGAGCACAAAGACTACCTCTCTCTTTCTCTCCATGGCTCTTGTAAATATGTCTTTAGTCTTGGTGTGAATTTTTACTGAATAAGAAGTCATTGACTAATGCAGAAAGAAAATAGGGAAGAGAGAGGCAGGGAAGGAAGAAAGGACAAGAAGAAGGGAGAGAGGAAGGAAGGGAGAGGGAGAGAAGAAAATAGAAGAGAAGGGAGCAATGAAGAGAAGGGAGAGAGGAAGAAAATGGAAGAGAGAAGAAAGAGAAAGAAAGAGATGAGGAAGAAAGAAGAGAAAGAGGAGAGAGAGAAAGAAAGGAAGAAAGGAGAGAGGAATAGAAAAAAAGAAAAAGAATATAATTAGGAGGACAAAGAGCAGAAAAGGGCCTTGCAGATTGTAAGGAGTAAGTCAGGTAGAATCCCTTTTCCTGTTCACACCCCTGTTTATGTTAGCAAACCGTGGTTATTTCCCTTTAGCATCCTTATCTTCATTCAATGTGACCCCAATCCAAATACAATCAAAAATCTGACCTCGGTCCATTTTTTGTGTTTTAAGAAGAAACTCATCTCCAATTCTTGTCTGATGGAATCTGTAAAAGGTCAGAAGCGATTCTCTCCCTCTGTTGCCATAAGAGGTCAATTCCCTTGCTGCAGGCCAAATTGGACAGTTTCTGAACTAGTTGAGCTTGCTTATGATAAAGAAAAATGGAACCATAATTGATTCATTGGCTCCCATAATCCTGAGGAGCCTATTTCTATAATGTATCCTTTGGTAAGGGTCCATTTTTCTTTGGAGAGGGGGTGACATAATATAAAGAAAGGAGTCTGGGTATATTGAGGGATGAAATGATTCTTATGGTGAGTAAGGAATAGTAGGTGGACAGCAAAAGAGAAAGGGAGGGAAGGAGGGAAAGAGGGAAGGAAGGAGGGAAAAAGGGAATGAGGGAGGGAGGGAGGGAGGGAGGGAAGGAAGGAGAAAAAGAGGGAATGAGGGAGGGAGGGAAGAAGGGAAGGAGGAAGAGAGGGAATAAGAAAGGAAAGAGAGAGAAAGGGAGGGAGGGAGGGAGGGACGGAAGGAGAAAGGGAGGGAAGGAGGGAAGGAATAAGGGAGAGAGGGAAGGAATAAATTCTTCCCTCTTTTGGCCTGCTATTCATTTCTGATCACTATCATCCCTTCAGACAAACATAGATCCTAATGGCTTTTTCTGTTTCATACAACGGTTGTTCTCTTGCACTGGATGCCCAAAGGTATTCTGCACATAAGAATACATTTCAGCTTTATTACTCCTAATTTGATACAGGGAATAAACAACCTCTCACACAAAATACTGGATACAAACCCAGCCTCCTTCACTCTTTCACTGGAGCCAAATTCTCCACGTTGGCCAATAGAGCGGAATTGTCACCGCTCTTGTCTTTTAAAGTTGAGGGGTGTGTTCCACACTCAGAAGGCTTCGTGATCAGGCCTCCTGAGGGCCTTGCAATGGTGATTGTGGAAGTGAAGTGTCCAACTTGTCTCAGAGCTGATCTAGTTGGGACTCAGCAGAGAGAGGGAGGGCAGGGCCTGTAAAAGCAGACCTGCAGGCCTGGGGAGGTAAGGGGGGAGTCTGGGGGCTTGAGTGGGAGTGGGATCTCCCAGATGGAGGCAGCTTGATCTCTTGGGCACGGCTCTGTCATATTCCTCCTAGAAACATGAAGTTATTTTCTTGTTTCTGTTTTTTAATAGACACTTTCAATTCCAGCTCATGTCAGAAGGAGAACAAAGAAAATAGCCTTTCCAGAGGCACCCCCATTGGCCATTGGTGCCTTTCATCAAACCATTTGGTGGGGGGAGGATTTTCAGGCCTTCCAAGTGCTGCTGAATCCTGTTCACTAGCAGAGAATCCACAGCCTGGGGAGGGTCCAGGACAGAAGTCACATAAACGGGAATGAGTAGTTACTCCTCAGCTCAGAGAGGGACCATGACTCTGGTCACTGCTGGGTTGTCTTCGTCTGGGACAGAGTCTCCAAGTTTGTTGCCGTTTTCTCTAAATTCTCTTTCAACATCTGTAAAATGGGAATATTTCCAACACATCTTATCTGGTGGGGAACAATGCATGGCAAGTGCATTGCAAACCTACAATGGCGGAGAAATTCCACTTAATGTTCCTCTGAAAAGCTCAGTCTTTGATTAAACTGATTTTGCTGTTGAAGTAAAAAGAAAATGCATCGTCCACCTTGGGCATTTCATTAAAGAAGGTGCCAGCTGGAATTCGCTGTGTGGTTAATGGAGGCTAATCAGAACGAGGTGGCCCCACGCCAAGGTTCCTGCGAATCTGCAGGCAAGGAGGGAAGAGGCCCTGGGGATTCATCTCCAAGTGCGCCTTCCAAAGATGATGGGCCCAGCAATTTCACAGGGCAATTTAGATTACTTTGCAGATTGAAGAGAAATACGTTTGGAATATGAATGCCAAAGGTGTCAAAGTTCCTTTTTGGATCCCGTGTAGCTAATTGTAAGTTGGCTGTATTTAACAAGGAATTAGGTGTTGATTGAGGACTGCCATGGGTGGAGCCTACGAGGTGAATTGTTAGGCAAAGTGGGGATTTCTCTTTGGATCTAGAAATATAATGTTTTGTCCCAAGAGGAGACTAAGACAAATGTAGAGCATGATTGGGCTTGTCAAATGGCCAGGTATGCAGATCCAACTTGCCCTGCCACATCCCCCAGGGTTGGTCTTCTCCCTCCCTCATGGCCGATTGCTTCAGGTGAATGAGCCATGATTGTCTGGTGCATCCTCCCTCCTCCCCACTCTTCAGAAAGTTTCCTGCTCCTCCCGCAGCAGGTCCCCCCTCTGCTGCCTCAAGCTCATGAACTGACTCCCCTCTCCTTGATCTAACCATTGGCACAAAACACGGCACATGTTACCTGTCGGGATCTACATAGCACTAAATAAGGGGGTTCATCTACCATGTAAAATCCTTCCTTTCCAACTTCCCTTCCTCCCAGTTTGGGTTCCTGTTAAGAACTCAGTAACCAAAGGCTAAGCTGATGCCTTAGTACGTTGAAAAATAAACTGTGTTGGCAGAGCATGGAACAATCCTGGCCAAGTTTCATTCCTTCAGCAACTAAGCCCCTACTATATACCCCGAATATTGAGTATACAGCTGGAACTGTGAGATAAGACCAAGTTCCTCCCCAAAGGGTGCTAAGAGGAGGGAAGATTCCACTTTGGGGGGGGGGACTTAGATTATGAGATTCCAGCAATAACATAACAAATGATTGTGGGCATGTCATTTTCTATCTCAAAATCTAACTCCCCATTAGTAATTTTAGGGGACTGGATGTTCTTGGGAAAATTGAATTACTCTGGAACAACAGATTCTCTAGTTGACTCTGTTTTCAGCTTTGAATTGCTAATGCCAAGCATAGTGTATCTGGCAAATTAAATGCTTGGTCCTTTCAATTTAGATGTATATTAGAGAACCTCACCTGTCTCCCCAAGCAAAGAAGTTAAAAAACAAAAAACAAAATGCTCTTCTTGAGGTTTGAAAAAGTCATTACTGTCCTGAGAACTCAAGGAAGCAATTAGGAAGAATATCGCACTGAAGTTGAATTCAGTGGATAAGTAGGAAATCAAAATGCAAAGAGAAACTAGAAGTCCCACCCTCTCATTCATTTTGCCTTCCTTAGTAGCCAGGTGAGTCATCTTTCTATTCTTTTGAATAAATTCAGTTGAGAGTTGTTTTGACCATATCAATAAGGCTCCTTTAAAATACTTTTCCCCCTCAAAGTTCAAATTATGGTCTTTCCCTTAAGAGTAGTCCACCATTCTTATAGTAGTCCTTATGCAAGGATTCAGGAACACCAATAACTTCTAAAGTAAGCTTTTCTAGTCTCAGTCCTCCCCCAAAGTATTGCCTTCAATTTGAAGAAGGGATACAATCAGTTGCTGTATCCCAAAGTCCTTCACATTCCCATCTGAGATGTCAGAGGCTCCCCAAGATACCAAAGAGATTATCTTGGAGTTGTTATAATGAGGAAAGTACCTGGCACAGAATAGGTGTTTATGAAATATCTGTGAACTGACTGACTGACTGACCATGCAATTTCCAGGGACAGGAAGGCAGAAGCAGTTAGCAAGGGCCCTATTGAAGGCTCCCTCCTTCCTGCTTGCCTTTGTAAGGCTTTCTATGGATAATATATTGTAGGAGCTGACTCAGGAAGCCCAGAGTGGATGCCAAATGGCATGAGTGTCATTCCAGAAAGCTGATGATTTTCTTTGGGTGGTTTTCTATGGATCTGAATGTCCTGGTGTTGGATGATTTGTTCTGAAAGTCCCTGGATTCCTTTCAGATTCCCTCAAATCCGGAAGGTCTTTCCCAATGCCCAGATCCACAGTCAGATATTTGTTCACATCTGCTTTGGATCCATCTTTTATGTACCCCCCTTTTGCATGATATCTCTCCCATTACAGAGTGAGCTACCTGAAAGAAGGAGACATTTTCCCCCCTTTTTTTTTATTCCTTGCTTTGATCCCAGTATCTTGAATATGGCAAGTACATAAACTATATTACTGAATAATCAGATTAGATGGGCCACAAACAGAAAAACAACAACAATAATCACAACCAAACACCAAGCGCACATACACGTGCACGTATCTGTCTTTTGGAGGCTCCCTGGGTCTCGGGCGATGGCGATCCGAGCTGCAGTGTGAGGTCAGATTAGAGAATGACCACCCAACTTTGGTGGGGGCGAAGAAATGCCAGCCTACGTTCTGTCCAACCTTTAGATCAACTGTCTCCCCCAAATCCCAAATTGCTCAGCCCAAGAACATTCCCACCTCCTGCGCAGTAGGAAACTCTTCAAAAAGGCAGAGCTTGAATTATCACAGCAAGTGACAAGGAGGCCGCTTCCTTCCTGTGATAAGAAAACTCAGAGTTAGAGCTGCGAAAGTTCATTGACTGTTGTGGCCCTGGTGTGCTTTCCTCCCGGAAAGTGTGTTTGAAGAAAACCCAGGTACCGTTCCATTAGCAATGTTACAGTAGGGATCCCTTCTGTGTATGGGACTGGAAGAGTGGAAGAGACCCAGAGACACACACAGGTAGACAGAGAAACACAGAGAGAGCATTTTTATTTACAGTGTGACAGGAACTATGCCAAGGGCTGAGGATACAAACATAAGCAACTCAATCCCTATCCTCTGGGGCTTACGTTCTAATAAATAAACAATACATGAACAAACAGAAGCTAAAAAGGTGGGAGTACAAGTAGTGGACCTATAGACTAATCATAGACAGGCAGGTGGTTCGGTCATTGGAACCCTGGATTTGGAATCAGGAAGAAAAGTGTTCAAATTTGTCTCAGATTGGATCCGTTCTGATGCATGTGGCTCTCTTCAGCAGGGAGAGGATCCAAATCAGTTCCAATTGATCAGTGATAAACAGAACCAGCTCAGCGAAAAAACACTGGGAAATGAGTGTGGACCACAACACAGCATTTGCTCTTGTTCTGTTGTTTGTTTGCATTTTTATTTTTCTTCCCAGGTTATTTTTACCTTCTTTCTAAATCTGAATTTTCTTGTACAACAAGATTACTGTATAAATATAAATAAATAAATAAATACTGTAAAAATAAATGAATAAATGCTGTATAAATGTAAATAAAAAATAAATAAATACTGTATAAATAAATAACTATAAATAAATAAAACATATATTGTATTTAACATATACTTTAACATGTATAACATGTATGGGACTACCAGTTTAAAGGGGTAATTTAGAGATGAATAGGGGGAGCCCCTGCCTGTTATGGCTCCTCTTGTGTCCCAGTCAGAACTGTCCTACTGGGGAGAGGGTTTGGGTAAACTGGGGCAGAGCTGCCATTGTGCCATGATGCTCAGAATCCCGAGTCCACACTTAGCATCAGAGACATCAAGGGGATCAATATCCTGACCCAACTCAGAAACAGAACCTGTCACTCTCTTCTTGGAGTGAGCTGACACCAGAGGAGACTTAGATGCTCTCCTTGGACCATGGAGTTTTCTTTTTATCAAAGGTCTATGACTTTAGCCAAGGTCTATTATCCCATTTCTCTTTCTTGAAAAATGGGAACAATGCATCATCCTCTATCTTGAGAATATCTTTGTTCTAAGGCTCCATTTCTGCCAGCATTCTTGGAACGACCCCCTTGCGCTCAGATCATTTGTTTGTGGCAATTTGAGCCATTTATCACATAACACTGATGATAGTAGCTAGCCTCGGTGGGTAGAATTCCAAGTGACATCTCCCTACATGGACAGTTTGAAGATGTCCAAGATAGTGGGGAACCAGTAAATGTCACATCCTGAGTCATTCCCTGGGTAACCCAGGTGGAGGAGAACCAGGGTACAGAAAGATGGCAAAGTTTCCACTTGAACAGATCCAAGAGCATGATGTTCAATTTCCATTAGCATCCTTCTTCAGCTCTATTGCCGTTAAAAGACTTTACCCAACATCATCTTATTAGCACCTGAAGTTTCTTCTTCAGGGAGCTTTTAATGAATACCTGAGCCTGTTTCCCTTCCATGTCCAGCCTTTCACAGAGAAATGTTAATATTTATACACAGTAATATTTATGTGCAAAATTCTTTTCCTTTGGCAGACCGAGGAGACCTTGCCTCTATCCCTGCACACTCTGGAAGAGGAGATGTTTAACTGCATCCCTTCTGCCAAGCTGCATGTAGGAGGCAGTCTGAGAGTGTGGATGATGCACACCTGTGCCCCCCCCAAGAGCCCTGGAGTTTCACAAATATGATGCAAAGTCACAACCAGAGTTGGCTGAAACATGGCAGCTGCTAAAAGCACGAGAAAACCATCACCATCCAGGACATATTCTAACCAACATGAAATGGACACTTTAATTAATCAAACATTTTAAAATTATGCTGGCAATAGGAGGATTTTTCTGTCCGTCTCCCTCTGTAATCCATTTGTTGGATAGTGATGGGATTTTTCTCTTCCTCAATAGCCCCTGTCATGTAACGGCCCGAAGACAAGCACTTGGGTCTTAAGACTTCAGGAATTATGAATTTCTGCAATTACACACAGTTACCTGAGACTAATTTGGGTGGGAATGCTGAAAAAGCAGGGTTCCAGTGAAGAAATACTTTCCATTTTGTGAAATCCTCCAGTTCTAAGAATGTTAAGCCTAAATTAGTCTCATTTCCCCTCCTACTTCTAAAGGCAAATGGTACAAATTTCATGTTGTATAGTTCACTGGGGCTATCACAGCCTCCCACATCTTTTCTTCTCCAAGTGAAACCCCCTTGTTATCCTTATATGGCACAGACCCAAGATGCTTTGCCATTCTGGCTCCCCTTCTTCCAGGTGTTCTCAGCTTATCACCTGCTCTCTTAGCATCTTGGACCATACCAGGACCCACTGTGTGAGATGGAGCCTGACCAAGGCAGAGTACAGAGGATCTAGTCCCTTCTGCCTGAAAACTACACCCACCTCCACACAGGGCCCAAGTGCATTAACCTTCTGGGCTGTCTCATGTTGGGCTTACCGCCCACTAAGTTGCCTCAGTCTCTCGAGGAACAGTCACCATCTATGCCTTCCCTACCTTATAGTTGTAAAATCGATCGTCTAACCTAAGCACAATAGCTTCAAATTTATTCCTGATTGAATTTCATCTTATTGGATGAAGTCTCATGGCTTAGGATCAAGATCTTTTGGAATGTCTTCCAAAATTAGCTCTTTCCCCCCCAACTTTGCATCTCATAGAATCCACAACCCTAACAGCCCACCTGTGTCTGACCCACCGACAAAAATGTAAAACAGTTTAACAATAAATGGCGTTGATAAAATTGTTTAATAGAATCACACAGAAAACTCCGAGGATTCTTCACTGGAGAACTCTGGCCTTGGTGCTGTGGAACCCTTAAAGACTTGGATGGAAACTGGCCATTTAATCAGCCCTGAGCCCTTCTGCCTGTATTATCATCCAAGCTACACCCTCCTTCTTTTTCAAAGGAGCAGGATGTTCAAAACAAAAACAACAGTCTTTGAACAGTCAAGGTTTCCAGCTTCCCACAAATCAGACGGCCTTGTGGCCTCATTTTCCTGTCTGATTCCAACCTGTTGCCAATTTTACCACCGCCACATATTTTATAACCCTCTTCTCTATTCCGACCCTGCTATGGCCCCTGACAGGCTCTTACCACCACACACCTGGACTATGGCAATAGTTGCTGAGGGTCTTCCTGCCCTCTCTCTTCCCACTTGTCCATTCAGCTGTCAAACTGATCCTCCCCAAAGCAGGTGTGCCAATCAATCCCACCCACACCTATACAATCAAGGCCTTTTCCCAGCCCCTCATTTCCTGTCTCTTCTCTGTTAGAGTTTCCCCAATTTCTCCTGTGTACCCCTCATTTGTACATAGCTTGTCAATTCCACTCAGCCGTGATCAACTTGAGATCAGGCTTTGCATCCATAGCTTTGACCATAGTGCCTAATGCAAAGCAGATGCTCAGTGAATGTGATTCACTTAATCAATGAACATTCACCGAGCAAAACAGTCTGAGCTCAAGATTATTAGTCATTTCTCTCAGTGTTCTAATGACTCTCTATGTCTCTCAGTTGCAAAGAAAGTACCAACTTACATTGGTACAGGGAATTTATTTATTCAAATTCCTTCTATCAATCAACTCACAGGTCCAAAGTCTATCCCAATCTCCTCCTTAAGTAATTATATATTTGCTTATCTGTCTGTTTGTCTGAGTATCTAGGCTACCACTGGTTTCTTTGCAGAAAGGCTGAGAAAAAGAGATTTGTCAAAAAATCTTCTTAAAATACCTGGAGAGAATGTCAACATAACCTCGTTCTTTTTTCACAGATGACAGAGTCTAACTTGCCAGCAGGTCCATGGTCAACCCCTGAACAATTTCTTTATGTCTGGCCAGGATATGCGCCCCTGCTCCCACATCTGGCTATAAGGTCCTGACTTTGTTTTGCTTGTCTTCCTATCAATATAAAGCATTTGTTTAAAAAGAAAGGGGGATGGAAAGGATGGGAAAGAAAAAAGAAACAAAAACAACCTCGATATTGTATGTTTTTAAAATTATGTCTGTAATATTGCTCAACACTAATGTACATATTCACGTTTGTGTTTATATAAGAACTTTTTGACATTAGAGGTTTATATGCTCATTAAAGGAAATTTTATTCTAAATAATCTTAATGTTTCACTGAGAAATTATGCATTTAATAACATCCATGGCCTCTTTCACCTAAACAGTTACATTTCTCAGAAAGTAGTAGAGGGAAAGAGTTCACTCTGTCATTGGATGAACCAACCAACAGTTCCAGCTCATTCTTCCCAGTGGAAGATTGTATCTATGATTCTTTGTGATCCCAGGGTAAATGTGGAGTGACCTCTCACGAGAGGAGCTCCTGGAAGCGGGAAGGGCATAGCATTTTTTTTTAGTATTTCCTATCTGACTCCTTTTAGTATAGAGGCTTTTCCCCCAAATCTAGACTCTTAGAAGTTTTTTTTTTAATTCCTCCAAGCATTTTGGAGCCATTTTTAAACCCTCTCTCCTTTTCTGTACTTACTAGGATGTGATAGAAAAAGCGAACATTTGGAGTTAGAATTTCTGGGTTAAGGTTGGAAGCCCACTTTTTAGTTATATTGGTTGACAAAACCTATAAAGTTCTTTCAAGTCTCAGTGTCCTCAGCTGTAAAAGGGGGATGTGGTAAGTGTGAGTTAGGTGAGGGTCCATCCTAAATGCCAGGGATGCAAACTTCCCTTCTGTAGCATCACCTTTTTCCAAAGGGAGGGTCAACAAACCCAATCCACATGGGCAGGTAGTGGACGGATCCTGTCGTCCATGGCTCTAGGATCAGATTCTCAAGGGCTAATCTCCATGATAGTAAAAAGAAAGATAACAAGGGGAAGAACTCATTATAACTGAATCAAAATTTATAAATAGGAGCTATTCCTCAGTTGAGGAATAGAATAAGAACACCCAGTTTTCAGTTGAAGTAAATCAAAAGTATCTGTAATTATAAGGGAAAAAAAATCTCTAAATCACTATTAATTAGAAAATGTAAATTAAAACAGTTCTAAGCTACCATCCCATAACTATCAGATTGATTATTTTCCTTTCCTGTCAAATTAGCTAATGTTGGATGGGATATGGGAAAAGATCATGAATGCATTGTTGGTGAAGTTGTATATTAATTCAACAGTTCTGTAGAGCAATTAGGGCTATTAAACCATGCTGACCTTTTATATTACTACCAAATCTGTATTCCCAAAAGGTTAAAAAGAAGTTTTCGGTATCTATATGTACAAAAATATTTATAGCAGCTCTTTTTTGTGATAGCAAAGAAATGGAAATTGAAGGAATGTTCATCAGTTGGGAAATGGATGAGCAAGTTGTTATATATGATTGTGTTGGAATACTATTGTGATATGAGAAATGGTGAGCAGGATGCTCTCAAAAAAACCTGGAAAGACTTACATGAATTGATGCAAAGTAAAATACGAATAACCAGGAGAATGTAATACGATGATCAAGCAACGTGGTTCAAGACAGTTCTGAATGACTTATGATGAAAAATGCCATCCATCTCCAGAGAAAGAAACGCAAGACTCTGAATGCAGATTGAAGCACATATTTTCTCTATATTTTCTTTTATGATATGGACTGACATGGAAATATATTTGCACAAACACATTTTGATGTTAATCCGTGTTGTATGTTATGTAGCATTTTTATATAATATATCTTTGAAACATTTATATTATATAAGATAAAATTGCTTATTTTCTCAATGGGGGGAAAGGAGGAACAGAGATAATTTGGCACTTAACTATTAAAAAAACTACTCATGTTAAAATTAGTTTTTACATAATTAGGGAAAATAAAATATTATCTTAAAAAAGAAAAATTACTCTCCTTTTAGCATTGTGAGAGGTCCCCTTTGAGGACCTAATGTGTCAATAAAAACTTGAAAGCATGTGCTTTGCATTACAGCACGTGTATGTCCCATCCCCAACATCTTTTTCAATAGGCAAGATAGACTATTCATCTAAAATCTAATAACTTCATCCATCTTTGGAGCTCAAACTGCCTTTATATAGCCTTGAGTATCTCTATTCCAAACAAGCCAAAACACATCTATCTCCAATTTATTTTCTCTTCTTATTCCTCTCCTCCAACAACAAAAAAACAAAAAACAAAGAGAAAAATCATTTCCTTGTTGGAATGCCATGACAGCCTCCTACTGGGCCTTCCTGCCTCTAAACTCATCCTCCTCTAAGCCAGGTGGCTTCTCTTGCCAGATTCTTCTTTTAAAAATTCCCCATTCTTCCAATTTTTGTTTTTTAACTTAAGTGACTGAAAAGGAGCCTATTAATTTTGAGAACAGAGGTCATTTGCCTGAAATCAAACATTTTCGCTGGCCATGTTTTATTCAATTATATTTATAGTTTCCTCACAGCAACTACACCCAATAAAACATCCACTGTCCCAAAGAGGTAGATGTGTACAAAACAAACTAATGCAGAGGCTACACCTGACGTTGCATGACTGATTTCATACCTGTGGTCCACCACCTGCTACCTGGGAGGAAGGAGAAATAATTATTTTTGCCCTTGGATTCCAATGACGGCAATTGCATTGATCTGACTCCAGGGATCTTATTGTGCATCTTTCCTTTATATTCACGTGACCCCTGAAGGGGTCTCGCTTTGTCTGCATCATCTCTCATGTGTGTTCCCAAGGGCCTCTGCATTCTTAATTCAGATCATTTTCCAATGATGCCCTGTGTGATTTTCATGTGCATAGTTGGTCCAGCCAGCTTTCAGTTGAAGAACATCTCCTTTGCTCCTTTTGGTCAACCATGAAAGGGACAGCCACGAATATCTCAGCATCTGGGGGACCTTTAAATAAATAAATAGGATGAGTATATGTGTGTTCATGTATATACACACGGACACATAAATATATAAATACATTATATGCACACGCATATATACATATGTATATATATATAATCCATATTTTTAAGAAACAATAAGTATTTGTCTATAAATAGGCAATGAAACTAAATAGCCTGAGGCTGCCTTAAAATCAAAACAACCAGGCCATGAGAAAACAGTCAACTTGTAATTTGATAATAATTAGAGAATATCTTTATAGGATTTTCCACTTTGCAACTAATTGGGATAGAATATAGAGAGAGACAAGTTGTTCAGTACGATACGTCTTTTTAATTAAAAGAAATCATTGCAGATATAGAATTAAACTATTTTACCAAAACAATAGAAAATGAAGGCAAATATAGCGATGAGGAAGAACTGGAATATCTCAAGTTGCTGATTCCCTCCTTCCTGTTCCCTCCTCACATCCCTCTTTCTGTGTCAGCGTCCACAGTGTACAATTGCGCTTGGTCTCTCTCATCTAAGAATAGTTTTCTTAGATGGGGTTGTGCGAGACTGAGAAATGATAGTGTTAAAATATTGAATAATTTCCTAATGAGTTGAAATGTGTGCAAATTAGGCCTGACAAAAATATTATCTGTGGATTGCAACTGTCAGCCTTAATTCTCTGCCCTCCAAAGCCCTGCCGGCCACTCCCGTCTCCCCTAAATGTCAGCTCTACGTGAATGATCTAGTCGGCTTTTCTTAGTCCTTTCACGGCATCTCAATAGGGCTAATTTATTACTCGCCCAAGCAGTGAGAAGGAGGGCTTTTTCTGAGGCAGAATTAACTTGTTCTTTACCGAGAAGAACACCTGGTACGGGAGGGAGGCTCCCAGGAGGAGGGAGGCTCCTTCCAGGAGTCACAGTTGCTCCTCCCTCCTTCCAGATCCCACACCTGAGCAGGAATCACTCTTTACTTTAGGACTTTAGGAGTCTTTCCAGACTCAGCAGTTAATCATGGGTTTGCATAATCCTTCCTTGAAGTTTCCCAACAACACCATGAGTAGAGATATCCCCAGGTTAGAGAGGAAGAAACTAAGGCCCAAAGTCCCACAGCTGGGAAGGAGGCCCGGCACAATCACAACTGCAGTCTTTGGGACTTGGACACACACTCAGCCCTGGCCCCAGCCCAGTTAAGGGCTGACCAAAAGCAGACCCTGGGCAGGGCTCTTCCAAAACTGATCTGCCTTTTCTGGGGGTTCTAAGGGGTCATCACAGGCGGCCAAAGTTCTGTCAATGATTCAAGCAGGGGGAAGCCTTAATACACCCTTCCAGTGAGATCTAGGGAGTCTCTGTACTGTGCCCATTGCCAAGACTGAGCCCACCTTTCCTGAAGGGATGGGGATTCCAGAACAGAGCAATTTGTGCTGCTTGCTGCTCATCGCTGGCCATCTTGTCCAAATGCCTCATGTTACAGAGCAAACAACTGAGGTGCAAAGGGAGAAGAAGGAGTTAAACTACGGGTCTCCTGCTCCCATCCTCCCTGCTCAGGAGACTCACATTTTCCCTCCCCATTAGTTGTTAAAGAAGGCCAGTGAACATTAGTTTAGTTTTTGTTGGATAGCTGCAACAAGCATCCCCCTCTCTCCCCTTCTCTCCCCCTCTTTTTCCCTCCTCCCTCTCCTTCCTTTTCCTCCTCCTCTCCCTCTCCCCTCTCTCTTTCCCTCTCTCTCTCTGACAGACAGACACACACACATACCCTGGATGGTTCTCCAGTGACAGACTATGGCCCTACAAATGATGTGAAAATACAGATCATCCCTGAAATGAACATACATTTAAGAGACGAGGAGAGATTTTTCTGGAGATCTTGATTATCTGATAAGAATTCAAAGTTTAATATAAACTACTTCCCTACACACTTTGTACAGTGTCTAATTTTAAGAACATGGGACTCTGACATAATAGAGCATGTAATACTAGGAGCAGGGAGGTGCTGCAGTGGACAGAGCATGGAGACAAGTTCAAATCTAGCTTCAGACACTTACTAGTTCTATGACCCTGGACAAATCACAACTCTGTTTGTCTCAGTGTCTTCATTTATGAAATGAGCTGGAAAAGGAAACGAAAAACCGCTCCAGTGTCTTAACCAGAAAGACTCCAAATAAGGTCATGAAGAGTTGGACACAACTGAAGCAACTATAAAACATGATTTAGGAAAATTCCATGTTTCTGATGGATGATAAAGAGATATGGAAGCAGTTATGTAGTGAGTACAGATTATGCCATATATAGATATATCCCATCCCTATTTCAAAGAAGAAGCATGGAATTTTTTTTAAATGAAAGGATGAAAGCTGAAAGGACCCACAAAGATCATCTGATCTTGTGTTTATGGCAGGAAACAGGTCCAAAGATTTTCTTGATTTGCTCCAGGTCATTTGGATAATCCAGGATAGAGTCAGAATTGACTTCAGACTCTCTGACTTCAGTCAGTTCTCTGTCCACAGAACCAGGATGTACATTTACTCCAAAGTGGGCAACAATTTGACAAAGTAACCCAGCATAAGGGCATTTCATGGATCTCTACATTGGGGAGAGAGATTATGTCTTGCAATAGAAAAAGACCCTGATTTAAGAGCCAGAATGATTGTGTTGTAATCAACTCTGTCTGCAGGTTATAATAAATATAATGTATATCTATTAATTAAATCCAATGTCTTTTAATGTCATGAGATATGTCTTCTTGGAGTGAGTATTGCTCATTTTCTTTGTTTTTTTCACAGTAAATGAGAGGAAACAGCCATATCTCATACCTAAGACCAAGTGTGACCCAATGGAGTCCAGACGTGTCTCCAGGAAAATAGCCCAAAGAAAACAATATCAACATTTCTGAATTAAACCACCAAGTTTCATAGAATCTCAACAAGCAAGAACAGAAAGTGACCTCGGAGGAGATGGAGTAAAGAAAGGAACATGCTCAAGTTCTCTCCTTACCCTCTCCAAATACCTTTAAATAATAACCGACAAATTCTAGAGCATCAGGACCCACAAAACAATGGAGGGAAATAATTTTTCAACCCAAGAAGACAATTTAGATGGTTGGCAGGAGAGGTCTGTTAGTGAGAGTGAGAAAGGAGCACAGTCCAGGGCAGACAGGGATCTGGAAGACCAGAGACAGATCTGGGGCGACTGAATCCTTGGCAGCAGAGGTAATTTCCAGACCTCTCAACCTGCAGGCTGTGAGATTTACAGGGGTCCCTTTACTGGCACCAGGGGCAGAACTCTGTCTCATCGCCTATACTTGGATATAGATCTTAGTCCCAGTGTGAGGAGGAGTGAGGAGGAACAAAGCTCATGGCTTCTGGAAAGCAGGTACCAGTCCTAGGGTTGAAAAGAGCACTTGTGGTTGCCGACAAAGCAGCACACAGTAGAGGAAATAGGAAAACATACCTTTCCCTACGTCATACAAACTTGGTTAAGCCAAAAACTTACAGTCACCAGAATGACCTTTGAAAACTGCTACACAAAAACCCTGAAGCTTGGGACAATACTCCCTCCACTTGAGAAGTAAAAGCCCCGCTTTGGTATAGAGTTAAAAGTCAAAAAATAGAGCAAACAAGAGAAAAAAATTCTGACCATAGAAAGTTAATATGGTGACTAGGAAAGTCAAAATACATACTAAGAAGACAATAAAGTCAAAATTCCTGCATCCAAAATGTCAAAGAAAACTATAAATTGGTTTTAGGACATGGAAAAGCTCACAAAAGGATTTTAAAAATCAAGTAAGACAGAAGAAAAATTGAGAAGAGAAACAAGGATGATGTAATAATGAAAAAAAGGCAAGAGTCTGGTAAAAGAAGCAGACACACACATGTATGTATGTACACACACATACATACAAGATTTAGCAGATTCTAATTTAAAAGACTGGAGAGGCTGGAATAGGATATTCCAATGGACAAAGGAGCCACCATGACAACCAGAAATCACCCACCCAGTAAATACCCAGTATAATTCTTCAGGGGGGAAAGTGAGCATTCAATGAAATACAAGACTTTCAAGCCTTCCTCATGAAAATGTCAGATCTGAATACAAAATCTGACTTTCAAATACAGGATTCAAGAGAAGCCTAAAAAGGTGATAGATGAAGAGAGATCCTGAGTGTTTCTAGATCCAACAAAGATGAATGTTTCCAGTCTTGGCGGATACCTCATGAATCGGAGATTTTGTGAGTTCCATTGTTGGGTGATGGTTGCCAAACTACACTTTCCTCATAGAAGAAGATGATCAGCACTGAGAAAATGAGTCATGTGTGACTGGCTGGCCAGATTATTCCTTTCACTCAATATAGACTGAGAGAATCTCTTTAACAGTCTCACAAGCCTTCTGAGTGTCTTTTCTTACCAGGAAAAGAGAATGGGAATGATACGTTATTTTGTGCAGTAAATATTTGGTAATATATTCAAGGAGAGAGAGGGAGGAGGATGGAAGGGATATTTCAGTGGCTCTGTTGTCCATATAAGTAAAGGAATCAACTAACCAGCCATCACCTGGCCTCTGCTTGACGATCTCCACAGAAGGAAGCTCCCTATCTCCCACTTTCCTTCCCCCTTCCCATTTCAGACTCACACCAAACAAGGGCTCTTTGCCATATCCCCCATTTCCACATGGCTCCCAGTTATGCCTTCTGGGATCAACTGAACAAGACCAATTTGTCCCCCTGGGGAAGCTCTTGTAACAGAGCTTGGTCCTTCTGAATTTCCTTTTTTCAGGCCGTTTGTGCCCAGCTCCTTCCCACATCCCTCTGTGACATGCTTTGCCCTCTTTGTCCATGCTTCAAGCCCATTTCCCAGAGGAGACATCGAGCTCAACTCTGCCCATGACCCAGAACCCACTGACAGATAGAAGTCGGATGCTGGGGGAGATTTCTACCCGAGGAGGTCCAAGGGGTAAAAGCAGGTAGGGCCAGGGCTTGCTCCAGAGGGAAGCTACCGGAGGACTCTGTTCCTCTAAACGTGGATCTTTTCCAAAAGTCACTGCGCACAATTTTTCCAGAAAATTTTCCACAACCTGAGATGGTCTGGCTCTCAAAAAGGGAGCAAAAAAACATTGCATTTTCTGCGTCTCACAGAAGTCAAGGAAACAAGCAACACTGGTTATAACATGGAATCAATATTGTGAATGGTTTTGTGAGTTCTTGAGGGGGAAATTGGGAAAAATAAATTGGGAAGTTTTTTTTTCCTCCACCCTCATCATTAAGTTTCCAGTGATTTGGGTGATGAGTTAACTTTGGAGCTGCCAAATAGATCTGGGTATCCGGGGATTGAAACAGGCTCTTTGCCCTCAATGGAAAGAGCATTTTCCTTTCAAATCCACCTAATCAATATTTCTTCTTCTTCCTCCTCCTGGAGTAAACAGTAAGCAGGAGATTATGCAAATAGCCACCTAGCTGAGGATGTGAAGAAACATGAGCAGGCTTAAAGTCAGAGCATTTTTCAGCTCATTATCTGTGACCCGGCACGCTATGTTTCATTCTGCAGGGAGGCCGATCCGGAGCAGAGCCCAGAGCCTGGCGTTGTCTCCTTGCAAAACCAGACTCCTCGTTCCATGGAAGGGGAGGGGGCAGATGGAAGGAAGCGAGCTTGCCTTAATACTCAGCAAGAACATGGGGAAATGATTTCTAGGGAGTCCCTTGAATAACCCCCCAGTCTCTGAATCACGATAGCTTCCTTACGAAAAGTCTGGGCCGACTCGGTTCAGGGCACGTACACTTAGTTAATCCGATGACCCATGGATGTAACTGGTACCAAAACCCACTCTAGGAGCAGAAAAGGTGCCGGGAGAGGAGCAGAGCTGGAGAAGACAATGTTAGGCAGGGGGGCCCCCAAAGACGGAGGAATCATGAGCAAAATCCAGGGGCCCTGAGGGTGGGTGTGTTTCCAGCCCCAGTAACAGCGTGGTTCTTCCCTAGAGCAGATTGTGCCATTCCAACCTTGTCCGGCCACGAGATGTCACGGGGAGGTACAAGGAGCCTTAGCTTGGAAGGCCGGACACCCAGAGAGACCTTGGCTCCTGACCTGGGCCTTCCTGGGAAGGCCCGTAACCAAGCAAACTGTGCTCAGGTGTAGGAGAAAACAAAAGGAAAGCCCTGTTAAAGCCCAAAGGGGGATGGGCACCAACAGTACAGTTTGCCTAAATCCTTGGAGGTTTCAGTTTAGTGTGATCTCTATGTGCCAACAGTACGGCGTGGAAGCATCAACAAAAGGAAACTCGGCCCCCAAACAATGATATTCTGGGCCGTCTGAAGAATGGCCAAGGATGAGCAGCCAAGAACCCCCCGGCTGTCTGTGCCAGTCAGCTGGAATCTGCGGGATTGTGTTCCATTCTGGGCACCGCGCTGTGAAGGGCAGAGAGAGGCTGGGGAGTTTCCATAAGAGCATCATAGCGAACATGAAGAGATTGGGAAGATGCGATGCAGGATTCCTGGAAACAACTGGGCACCTTTAGCCAAAGACAAGGAGACCTGGGGGGGCCCGACAATGGCTTTGTAGTATTTGAAAGGCTGTCACCGGGAAAAGCGGTGAAACCGGTCCTGCTTGGCTCCAGACAGAGCTGGGAATGATGGGGGAAGTTGTGAAGAAGCTGGCTCAGCTCATGGAAATTTAAAATGCCTTATTTCTACATCCGAGAGCAGACGGGGCTGACATGAGACCTAATGGACTCTGCCGCTGGAACTGGCAGGTTCCAGAAGGCAACATGGGTGAAGAAAATGATGAGCATTGAACCAATTTTTTCCATATGGAATAAATCCAGTCTGCAACCTAACCTACCCCCCATTCCCCAAAGGGACAAGTGGGACTTCCCGCTGTGAACCAACAAATCAAGAAGGCTCCTCCCTTCCTGACCCAGGTCACCTTGAGAGGAACCTCGGCCTCTTCTCCCATCCAAGTCCTGGTGGGATGGGGAGAGTGGATGTGGAGGCGGAAGCTCCCAGGACTCTGGCCGCCAGCCCAGGAGGGGGGCTGTCAGCCACGGCCTCCGCCCCATCCCCTTCCTGCCACTTCTCCCCCAGCAGAGAACCCCCTGACCCTTCCAGTACCAGTATCTGGGAACCTGGGAGCCACATGGTCCTCACAGGCCTCATGGCCTGACGGGCTCAGAGCCTGGTGGGCTCCAGCCCGACAGTCCTGCTCAGAGCTACCTCCAGTGGAGAGGAGCTGCCCCGGCTCGAGGGCACTTCCCTTCCCAAGGGCCCAACCAAGCAACACACGTGACAAGGGGCAAAAGATTTATATTGTCGAAAGGTGTCAAATATGAGGCTGGGTTGGCAAGTGCCAAAGGACCTCTGTATTCAGAAAGAGGAAGGACAGTTATATTCTTCCTCATTCCAGTGGTGGGACACGCAGCCCTTTCCCAGGCCATCTTCTCTCCAAATCCCCCCTGGGAGACTATCAGTTCCCATGGGTTTAATCACCACCTCAGGCAGACCCTTGACATAGGCACCTGTCTCCTATCAACAATTACATATCAGATATTTCTAATTAAGCTTCCAGAGGAGTCTCAAAGTCGCCCCAGCACCAGCCCCCAGTACAGACATTTTTTCCCAAATGTCTCCTTTCCCCTCACTTGTTTTCCATTTCATCATCCTTCCTGTCTGCCGGGTTCCTAATATTGCCATTATGCTTGACCCCTCCTTATATCCCAAAGAGATCATAAAGAAGGGAAAGGGCCCTGTATGTGCACGAATGTTTGTGGCAGCCCTTTTTGTAGTGGCTAGAAACTGGAAACTGAATGGATGCCCATCAGTTGGAGAATGGCTGAATAAATTGTGGTATATGAATATTATGGAATATTACTGTTCTGTAAGAAATGACCAACAGGATGATTTCAGAAAGCCCTGGAGAGACTTACAGGAATTGATGCTGAGTGAAACGAGCAGGGTCAAGAGATCATTATATACTTCAACAATAATACTCAATGATGACCAGTTCTGATGGACCTGGCCATCCTCAGCAAGGAGATCAACCAAATCATTTCCAATGGAGCAGTAATGAACTGAACCAGCTACGCCCAGAGAAAGAACTCTGGGAGATGACTAAGAACCATTACATTGAATTCCCATTCTATATTTTTGCCCACCTGCATTTTTGATTTCCTTCACAGGATAATTGTACAATATTTCAGAATCTGATTCTATTTGTACAACAAAATAACGGTTTGGTCATGAAAAAAAAAAATACTTGACCCCTCATTTACTTTCATCTAATAAATCTATTCAGTTTTTAAATCCTGCCATTTCTATCTCACCAACTTCTCTCCTATCTTCTCTCTACCTCCATCCCTCATGATGGACCGTCTCCAGAATCTCCCAGTGGGTCTCCCTGCCTCAGGCCTCTTCTCTCCAAGCCACCCTTCCCAGCTTGTCGGGGGAATTTCCTAAAGCTTCCCATCTGACCATGACCTTCTCTTACTCGGTAAGTCCCAGTGTTTCCCATTCCTCAGAAAAAGACTCGGCTCTGTGTGCAATTTAAAATCCCTTCCTAAGCCAGCTCCAGTCTTCCCTTCCAGAATGGTCCGAGATGACTCTGAGAGATTAAAGTCCCATTCCGTGGGAAATCTCCTCTGATCTCTCAACTAATAAGAAACTCACCTTCTGCTCTGCAGTGAGAGCATCCAGCTGATTTCCTTACCTTCCTCTTCATTGCGGCAGGGATGGGTAGGGGAAAGGAGGGCGGGGAGGATGTTTCTCATCCTTTCCCAAAATGGGTAACACACTGCGGTGCCTCAAAGGGTCAAAATTACTGAAACAGACCAGAAACCGTCTACCTTGACCCCGTCATTTTAAAATTGAGAGATTTGAGGCTCCTAGGCATGAGACAAGGAGTTCATCTATGGTAGAATCTCATTCAGGACCGGATTCCCAGTCCAGAGTTAGGACAGAGTGCTGACCCGAGTCCGCAAGGTTCACCTTCCTGAGTTCCAATCTAAATGCTAACATTTACCAGCTACATGACCCGGGACACACCATTTAGCCTGATCTGCCTCAGTTTTCTTATCTGTAAAATGAGCTGGAGAAGAAAATGTCAAATTGTTCCAGTCTTTTTGCCAAGAAAACCCCAAATGGGGTCACAAAGAGTGGGACACAATTGAAACAAATGAACAATAAAAGCAGATCTAATACAGTATTAAGTGTATTGCTGTTGTTTGTCCTTCGTTTTCATCACCACAGTTGCTGCATGTGAGTTGGAGTCATCCAAGTCCAATGACAAGGGACCTGCCAGGTGACCGTGATGGTCTGGGGGCCTCAGATGGCTACGGCCTCTCCAACATCTGACCAGGCTCTGAGCTCTCGGCCCTGACGACTTCCCGGCCATTGGAACAAACTGTGCCAACCTGCGGTTCCACGGGGGGAGCTCTCCGTGCTTGGGGCAGACCCCTCCCCACTCGCAGCTGACCACCCTCAACCTGCGGTAACCCAAGTATCCACCAAGATGGCTTCCTGGGGGGACTGCTGCTCACGCCGCCACTGAGGAGTGTGTATGTCAGAACGCCAGGCGGACACCAAAGGTGAAGAGAAGCTGCAAAAATGATGATGAGGTTCCTGCACACCTAAGTGCCCCACGTATGCACGTATATAAAAAGTATATGTATAAGGTATATGTGCACATACATGTGTATATGCAACGGGCATGTATATGTGTATATGACAGGAATGTACACATACATGTATATATGTATATGTGCACATGTGTATATACATGTATGCAGAATATGTTCATGCATGCATACACCCACTTAAATACCAGTCTATATAATGTGTGTCTGTACACACACACACACACACACACACACACTTAACTTGTGCGTATACTTGAAAAACTGAGACAAAGACCCTCGAGAAGTGCTCTTGGCAGAAAGTCCAGTAGACTTTCCCCTCAGGGATCGCTGACCTTAGATTTAAGGGAAAGTCGAGGCAGCCCAAGCCCCGCGTGATGAAGATGTGTCGGCTTAATGTGGGAGCGATGAAATGCACAGGTTGTAAATGCCAGATGATCCCCGGAAAGAGCAGAGCGCCATAATTCTCCAAGTTCAAAGGCATCCTATGGTCCTGATTCATTCACACTGAAATATCCACGGTCTTTATGTGCTTGTTTCTACTTCTGAAATACGGGGAAAGGTTTAACATGATCGTGCATATGGTAAGGGATATTTATTGTGTGTGGAGCCGTCATAAAAATCCCTTTTATATCCCAAATAAAACCTAAAATCCAATGTGGCTGGTGGAGATTTTTTTATATATCTTTGGATTATGGCCTGGGCTGCATGACTTAGGGGGAATTTAGTGGCCGTGAAAGTGAGCTACAGTGGCAGCGATCTCCCACCCATCACCGGCGCCTATTGCCATGGATCATTCTACATGATTTCACAAAGGTAAATTTATCCATCAGAACCGAAACACCTTCATCGTCCGGAACCAGGCCTTGGGCAGAGAGCTAGAAAAGAGCACATCAGCTTCCTGGACGCACGGGAAGAAGAACAAATCAGTTAATAAAATGGCCAGTAATTAGAGGAAAAAGTCACTGCCAAATGAGAATCCCCTTCTCCAGAACTCTAGAGGAGATCGAGTAAACGTTGGATGAGGCAGGAAAATGGCAATCGTCTGTGCAGAAGGAGATCATTTCAATTCTCTTTGGAAGGGGCTGTATTCTTAACTACCAATAAGAGATTGCAGATCCCTAAATTTATTATGAAGTATGAGGACTGCAAAAGTGGAAGAAGTTGGACTGGCACTAAACGTGATTCATATCTGTGCAAACTTGCCAGGAGGTAATTTATTGCCCAAAGCATATGGGGAGCCGGCGTTTCCTGGCTTCACAGATAGCACTAAAGGAAGAAAATGTATAGATCCATCTTGGATGGTTGCAAAGATGAATCAAGGTAAATTACCCACAGAAGAAAACCCCGAGCATCTCACGGCAAGGATACAAAAATAATTTGTTCTCTCCTGGGAGCGGGACCTTCATTTGTTTTCATTTCCCTGACTTCTTGGAACTTCATCTAGAGATATTACCTCTCCAAATAATGTTCAAAGCAAGATTACAATCCCCAAGGACTCCACGTGAACAGGAAATTTACAGAAAACAGACATCAAAGGAAGGATCTAACTAAAAGGGGGGGGTGATGGGGTCCCATCCACTGGGCTGTCTGCACTATTCTCAGGGCCCTTCTCAGGATGGGCCCATCACTGTTTCTGAAGTAAATCCGAAGCTCGAGTCGGGATGGAGTGGAATTGCAGACTTACAGAAACTAATGAGTAGCAGGATCCAATCAGATAATAACATGCCAGCTTTTGTCTCCTGAGTAATGGGGGGAGAGATGCCCAGAAAGTTCAAGCCTTCCTTCCATCCTCCACCTGTCCCCAGGCAGGCAGTATGTTTAAGAAGTTGTCAGATAGGCAGGGGTGAGGACAGAGTTTGCTGGGGAGGAGAAGGGAGTACCAACTTTGAGACCTCCTACTGGTGAGGTTTCCTGCTGTCCCCCTACTAATAATGAGTTTCCACCGTGACGCTCTGCCAGAGCACCCCTGCAGAGCTAAGAAAATAATTTTTAAAAGAAATATAGACAATTTTAAATTGATTGTCGCAATGAATGGGCACCTTGAAGAATGAGCTCCCCAGGAGGTACAGAGCAGTTGACTCCGTAGGGTCACAGGGGGTTCCAGAAGGATTCTTCTTGTCATAAATTCTGGCCCATCCATGTGATCGGCTACTACTTTGCCACATTGGTGGAGTCTGAGAGAGCGATCAGCAGGATGGACCCAGCTGGGTCTGCACTCCTGCTGAGGCTCATGGAGCCCGGCAGGTGTGTAGCTGCCTCTCGGGCCCTCTCTGGGGCAGCTGCATGGGAAAGTGCTGTGTCAGGAGGAGTGAAGTTCAAATCTGAGCTCAGCTTTTCGACAATGAGGAGATTCAGGATATTTCCAATAGACGTGATAGAGAGAACCACTGGGACAAAACTATGGAGACTGAATGTGGACTAAAGCACAGTATTTTCATTTTTTGTCATTTTTTGTTTTCTTGTATTGTTTTCTTTCTTTCTAATTTTCCCCTTTTGGTCTGAATTTTATTGTACAGCATGAGAAATGTGGAAATATGTTTAGAATAATTGCACATATTTAACTTATATTCAATTACTTGCTGCCTAGGGAAAGGAGGAGATGGGGAGTAAGGGAAAAAATGGAATACAAGATTTTGCAAATTTTTTTAAGTTTTTAAATTTTATTTTCAAAATATATGCAAAGATAGCTTTCAATACTCACCCTTGAAAAATTTTTCTCCCTCCCACCCCCTCTCCTAGACAGCAAGTAATCCAATGTATTTTAAACATGTGTAATTTGTCTATACATATATCCACAATTATCATGCTGCATAAAAGAAATTACATTAAAAAGGAAAAAATGAGAAAGGCAACAAAAAGTAAGTAAACAACAAAAAGGTGAAAGCACTATGTTCTGATCCACATTCAGTAAGGGTGACTGTTTAAAACTATCTTTGCATATAAAGAATAATAATTAAAAATAAAAAGTATTATTAGATTAAAAAAATCTGACCTCAGAAACTTTTTTTTAGCTGAGTGATCTCCGGGTAAATCACTGAACTTTAGTTTACCTCAGTTTCCTTTGAAGGTTCTACTATACAATAGAGATAATGATGGCGCTTACCTTCTAGAACTGGTGTAATCACCAAATGGAAAATACTTGCAAGTACTTACCTCCGTGTCTGGCAGGTCGCAGGTGATTAACAAACGCTGTTTCCTGCTTTCCTTTTTTCTGTTTTGGGGACGGTTTGTAGTAGGACGGAGGGCTGGAATATGGGTAGTTTTCCTTGCCCCTTCCACCTCACCTGTTGGCATTAACCATTAGCAGCAGGTGAGACGGCAATATTGCAGAGCAATTAACACAACCAGGAGCATTGGGAGGAAGAAGGACATGGAGCTAGTTCTTCCCATTCATGTTCTTTTCTGTTTTTTTTTCAAATATTTTGGGGGGTCCAGCTCTGTAAAAAACCTGGAAGTTTCCTTTTTCCTGAAGATTATTATTATTACTGGGGTCATCATCATCCCATCCTTCAATAGTGACTATTGACTCCTCCTTTGGGGTTCTCTTGGCAGAACACTGGAGTCATTGGCTATTTCCTTTTCCAGATCATATTACAGATGAGGAAACTGAGTCTAACAGGGGTAAAGTGACTGGACCAGGGTCACACAGGAAGTATCTGAGAACAGATTTGATTTTGAAAACTTGAGTCTTCTTCCCTATTGTTTAATATTCTATCCATGGCACAACCTCGCTGCCATGATAAATTAGTTGCTATCATTATTCCCATCTTGCAGATGAGGAAACTGAGGCAGTCTCCTCCCATGGGTCATACAGTAAGTGTCTGAGCACTAATTTAAACTCAGGTCTTCCTGACTCCTGCCTCATGCTCTATCTATGGTACCATCATCTGTCCTGGGAGGTAGCTGGCTATTATCACCCCCGTTGTACAGATAAGGAACTTGAGGTGAAGCCCTACCATGGTCACACACCTAGTAAGAGTCTGAGGCTGGATTTGAGCTCAGATAGTCCCGGCTCCAGGCCTGAGGCTCTCATCCTCTTCCCTGCTAGCTCCTGAGCTCAGCAAGCTGTGAGTCTAGTGAGGGAGACAACTGAGACCACATAAGAATATTCAAAATAAATCAGAGCAACTGAGTTTCCAGTGGCTGTGTTAACGACGGCCAACTTTAGCCCAGCTTCTCTGGCCGGCTCAGGGGTCAGAGGCGCTCCTGGAAGTCAGAGACAGGTACCATGGGTGTGGCCCTCCTTTCAGCTCTGGAACTCCACCCAATGCTCACCGGACATCCCCACGTGGGTTTCCCATCAGTGTCTCAAGCTCAGTATGCTCAAATAGACTTTGTTCAGTCTTTCTCTCTACCTCTACTCATCGCTCCCAATTTTCTGATTTCTATCTGGAATATCCCCCTTCCTCCGTGTGTCCAGATTTGCAATGTAGGAAGCAGCTTAGAGGCAGTTGAGTGATAAAGTAGATGAAGTGATGGCTCTGGAATGGAGAAAACCTGAATTTAAACCCAACCTCAGACACCTGCTAGTTGTATGACCCTGGACAGATCCCTTCATCCCCACTTTTGTCCTAATATGAAGTAGTAATAGTGCTCCCTCCAAGGGCTGTGGAGAAGATAAAGAGAGAGAATATTGACCAAATGCTTTGCAAATTGTAGTGTGACAGAACCTCTGGCTAGTACAGGACACATGGGTGGTGCTAGTCGCCCACTCCTCCACTCCTCCCCTCCACTGCCAAATCTTAATTCCATCAGCAACAACCTGTCTCTTACGTCTTGTCCCGTTCTCTCCACTTGCCCTATGAGTAAGCTCCATATTACAAGCCCCCGTCCCTCCCCCAGATTACCCTCTCTCTCTGTCCAATGCCTGCTCTCAGTCAGGCAGGCAGCCTTCAGTCTGCATTCGAACTCCATAGTTCTTTCTCTGCATGTGGATGACACTTTCTATCACAAGTCTTTCGACTTGTCTCAGGACAACTGAGAAGTTCAGTCGGGCATAGCTGACCGTCACATCATCTTGCTGTACTGTGTGCAATGGACCCCTGGTTCTCCTCATTTCACTCAGGGTCAGTTCATGTAAGTCTTTGGTTTTCTCCTGAAATCTGCCTGCTCACAATTTCTCATGTTAGTCTATTAGCTTCATAGACCATAACTTATTCAGCCGTTCCCCAGTTGATGGCATCCCCTCGATTTCTCGTTCTTTGCCACCACAAAAAGAGCTTCTATACACATTTTGCCCATGTGGGTCCTTTCTCATTCTAATGATGCCTTTGGGATGCAGATGCAGCAGTGGTATTGCTGGGTCAATGCAGTCTAGTTCCAGATTGCTCTACATAATAGTTGCATTAGTTCATAACTCTACCAACATTACCTCAGTGTCCCAATTTTCCCACATTGTCTCAGCATTGATCATTTTCCTTGTCTGTCATATTGGCCAATCTGACAAATGTGAGGTAATACCTCAGTGTTGTTTTAATCAATAGTGAGATACATACATTTTTTCCATATGACTATAGATGGCTGTAATTTCTTTATCTGCAAACTGCTTGTTCATATCCTATGATCATTTATCACTTGGGGAATGATTTGTATTTCTATTGATTTGACTCAGTTTTCCATATATTTACAAACGAGGTCTTTATCAAAAACACTGAAATTTTGTTTCCCAGCTTTCTGATTCCTTTCTAATTTTGGTTGCAACGGCATTATGCAAAATCCTTATAATTTGATGTAATTATAATTATTCACTTTGCAGTTCATGCTGTTCCCTGTGTGGTCATAAATCCCTCCCCTCTCCCTAGATGTGACAGGTAACCCCTCCCTTGCTCCCCTAATTCCTTATGGTATCCCCCTTTATAGCTAAATCACACCTATTTTGATGCTATCTTGGTATAGGGTGTGAGATGTTGGTCAGGGCCTAGTTTCTGCCATTGTACATTGAGACCTTTTTGTGCCAGGAACCTGCTGCTCAGTGGGGGTGGGTGGGGTGGTCAAAGTGAAACAAAACCCTTGAGAGGCTCCCATTGTAACTGGAGAAACAACATGAAAACAGGGCAGTCCCGGAGCAGTGGGACCCTGCTGTCAGAATGGAGGTGAGAGGGGGAGCATCCTCCCGCCCATGATCCACGGAGCTGTCCAACACTCCAGAAATCTCAGAGGCTCCTTAGATCAACTGCAGATCTACCTGCCTGCCACGGAAAGCCCTTGGCAAGCTGACCCAGATGTGCCTCACTCTCCTGGATGCTTCCACATGGCTTCTCCCCCTCACCGTTCCAGCCATCCCTCCTCCTTCGGGCCGCCGCCCAGGTCTGCTTCCTTCCCCGACATCTCCTCGCCACCCAGCTCGGGTGGTGCTGTGGGGCCTCCGCTCTTTCTCCCCAGCCCCCTAGACTGTTAATATTTGTTCAGAATGTGGAATTGCTGAGATGAGTGAATCGCCTCCCTCTCCTCCACTAGAATAGAAGGGCCTGAGGGGAGGGGCTGTTTCATTCATGCATTTGCTCCCCCCGCCCCAGCTAGGCTAGTGCTATATGTCCTCAATAAATGCTTGTTCACTTGAAATGAATTTAATTGAATTAAATATAGCACATCTTCTGTGGAGGGGGATGTGCTCCCAGCTGCTGTAGCAGATTCTGACTGACTCACTGGGGAAGGGGGACTGGAGCGTCCCTTCGACGGGAAGTCATTACTCCAGTGCCTCTGAATTTAATCGAAGGATTCAGAGCTGCAAATGATCTCAGGAGGATCTTACACCCCTTCTCTTACGGATGGGGAAACTGAGGCTCCCGTGTAACTCCTTAATGCCATTGCGTAGCAGAGCCTGCTACTTGAGGCCTCTGGTGCTCCCATTGCAGTGTCTTGAGTTACAATTACAGAATGGGGAACGAGGAGGTCTTGAATCCTCCCTGGCTGAGGAAGCGATACCTGACTTAGTTCCTGCTGGGAGTGGATGGGACGTCCGTGGCGCAATCACAGAATCACCAGATCTCAGGGCTCCCAGGGTCCTTCAAGGTACCCGAGTCCAGGCCACCGGGGCCTGCAAACACTAACCAATGTGGGGACACCCAGGAGGCCTGGGCAAGCTGGGTTTTGCTTCCCCTACAAAAGGGCAGCAACTTTACCCTTGATTTTTTCCATGTAAAACAGTGTTTAGAACCCAATTAGAAGAGGCCCAGTGTGAGCTGGGTGCCCTGTCCCATTATGCAATAACCAAGCAAGGGGGCGGCTTCCTCGTTCTGAGGAAGGGGCTCCCATTAGGTAAGGGGGGGGATAACTGGCCTGGGGATCATCATTCTCTGTGGAGAAGGTAGGGGGTAGCAGGTGGCCCAGTGGACAGAGCACCAGGCCTGGGATTTCTGAGTTCAAGTCTGGCCTAAGACCCAGGCAAGACACGTCACCCATTTTGCTCGTTTTCCTCGAATGTATAATGAGCTGAAGAAGGAAATGGCCGCACCTCTGACGAGAAATCCCCAAAGGGGAAGAGCCTGGCCAACAAGAGACGGCCGGGGCCCCTTGCTTGGGCAAGTTGGTGCGACTCTGGTGGGGAAAGGAGAGGAAGCCGTTTCTGAGCTTCTTGGAGGGGAGGATTCCCCTCGGTAACCCCCCCCTTTTAGGCTGAGGCTCTCTCAGGGCAGAAAGGAGGTCTTGGGATTGAGGAAGTGCCTTCTGCCCATGGCTTGTGAGAAGAGGAGCCCGTGGGGGAAATGGCAACAGCTCACGGGGTCCCAGGACGCACTTACGGGTCCCAGATACACAGACGGGACTCAGTTGCTTTTGTTTTATGCTGGGCCCTGTGTGAGGGGAAAGCATCTTGTGGGCTCCCCCTCACCCACTGTAGAACTGCCCCTCTCAGGGTCTGAGTGTAATGACACTAGAGGAGGTGCTCCCCATGGGCAGCCCTTGCTCCTCCCAAATCCCAGATGTGTGCAGAGGGAGACAACACGCATGGAATGGAGCCCCTCAAAGTGCCCCCCTTCAGGGAGGGACGCCCAGGGCAGAGCCAGGGCTGGAAGGAGCTTCTGGCCGGGGGCTCCATCCATCTATCATCTTTCAAAGTACCAGAAGGGACCCAGATCCCAGCCACATCCCCCTCCTCCTCCCCAATGGGACCAGCTCAATGACACCAGGGAAGTCTCTCAGCTTCAGGGTCCTCCTCTGTGAAGTGGGAACACGGATTTAGATGTAAAAGCCCAGGGAGGGGGGACTGGCCCTTCTGTGCAAGCCTGTGGAGGGGTCAGTGGAGGCAGATTCAGCAGAGAGCCGGGCTTTGGCAAGGATGAGGTGGCCTCGGAGGGAACAGAGGGGTCAGCTCGGCCTGGCAGGGAGGTCCCTGCCCCTGGCTCCTCTTTCCTTAATGGGGGCTCCCAGTGCTACTTCCTGTTCAGAGGATGCTGAGCAGCTCGGGAAAGTGTCTCAAGGCCGCAGAGCCTTCATGCAGGTTCTTGTGGATTTTTGAAGTGTCTCAATAGGAAGCTCTTTCATTCCCTCAATTCTCCCCCCAAATTAGAAGCTTTGGAGCAGGTTTGACTCCAGAGAGCTGAGGGGGGGCAGTAATTCCACAAAACAAGCTCCCACAGAAAGAGAAAATCCCAAGACCAACACAAATAGAGCATCTTCCCTGTCCCGGAGCCCAGGGAGCAGCACAAACATGGCTAACGGCCCTCGCAGCCCCGAGCGGAGGCAGCCCCCACCCCCCACTCCCACCGGCCCAAGCTTACTCGGTGCCATGTGACAAAACGCCTCCCGGAGCCCGAGTCAGTCACTTCCACAGTCGCCATGGCCACCTTAGACGTGCCTTTGTGGAAGGATCTGAGCCCAGAAAGGGCCACGGGTGGGAGGCGGGGTCTAAATCTGGATTAGAAGAAGAGCGTATTGGGGACTTTCATTACACAAAGACAGGACACAACATCCCACTTACCAAGTGGACTCCACTTGTGTCCAGACAGTGACTGGAGGGAGAACAGGGAGGAGGCCCCTGGCCTGAGGAAAGGTTCCCAGTGGAAAAGGGGGAGAGGAGAGCAATGGAGGGAGCCCGGGAGCAGCTCTCAGGTCCTGACTCAGGTGTACAACTCGTGTGCCCCCAAAGGTACCGGATGGGTGGCGGGCAGTGCCTGAAGGCGGCCCTCCCTGCCTCCCGGGCTATTCCAAAATGCTTTGGTCCCAGACGTAGCTTCCGTACCTGCCATGGCTCCTACTGAGCATCCCCCTCGTGCCCAGCCTGTGGGTACTTTGTGAGCGCTCAGTCTGTGGAGAAAGAGGAGCACCCGGCCCTCCCCCCTCTGTCAGCCAGAGCCCCCTCAGCCCCCAGCAAGCCCGGCCTCATCTCCTCACCGAGACTATGGCCCCCCCCCCCCCCCCCCCGCTCCCCACATAAGCACCCACTCCTCAATTCAGAAACCGGTCCATTTATTGAGTATAAACGCCTAGTGGTAGTTTGCAAAGCCATCCATAATGTCCCGTTCTCCATTTTCAGACTGGTTGCCCCCTTCCCCCATTGCTGAGCCACATCCTTCCCTTGCTCTCCTGGGACTCAGGTGACCCCAATCCCCGGCTCTGACCTCAACCCTGGATCTGGCTACCAGAGTCCTTCTCCATCCCGTGTCCCAAGGAAGCCGCCCCCGCCTGCTGGACCCCGGAAAGCAAACTCCCTCCTCAGATTTGGGGTGGGCTTGCCTGTGCGGCTTTGGACTCCTGGGCCACACCTCTTGGTGCCAGTTATTCCCCATTTCTCCTTACCCCCTCCCCATATTTTAAGCTCCTCAGAAGCAGGATCTGTCTCTCTAGGGCAGAACAGAAAGCTTTACTCCCTGCAGGGGCTCAAAATGACTCCTTTGAATTAAATTGTACTGAGAAATGTTACCTTCCCTTCACCAACCTGTAGAGAGAATGATCTGAGGACATGGATGGGGAAAACCCAAAATGTGCATTTCTTCCTCCACATGAGAACCTCCCCAGACTTTAAAGACCCCCATCCACCCTCCCCAAATGGAGACTTTCCAAGTCTCCAACTGACCCGTGACCCTTCCCTGGACGCCCCCCCTCACCTTTCTCCTCAGGTGGCGGCTTCCAACATCCCCCTGCTGGGGAGGCCCCCCGGGGGCTCAGCCTCCTCCATGAAGAGCTCTGGCCTCTCTTGGGAAGCCCAGGACCCCATTAGCCTTTCTAGGCTGACGCAGCTGAGTTACATGGAGCTCCCGTTTACTCAAACCAACCGCTCTCTCCCTGTGCTTCCCTGTCTTTGGGATCTTGTATTACCGTCTTCCCACTTCTGCCTGCCGCGTTATTCTGACTCTCCACAAGCCTAGTTTTTCTTGAAGTGACAGTAAAATGGGAGAGAAGTGACAAAGTCGGGGGGCGCGTGTACCTTTACTGAGCGATTCCTAGTTAGGGGGCAGAAACACACACGGGGACCCGGCAGCCGAGATGCTCTTGGCCCTGTGCCTCTAACTGGGAGCAGTGGGAAGGAAGATTCCACTGGAGTTCTGGTCTGTCTTCAGTTCATTTTTCTTAAGCCTCCCAATTGGGGGGAGAGGGAGGGCTGGGGAAAATCCCATAGCTTAATTTCAAGAGACAGAAGCTGAAATCCCAAAATGGAACCAGCAATGGCTTAGTATTTAAAATCACAATTAAGTCAGATTCATAGTTTGAAATTCAGATTAAAGCTAAGTAAGGTTTCTTCTGGGATGTGGAGGATTATTCTATTCCTCTGTGCAAATAACATAATTTTCATTTAAGTTTTGAGAAAAGGGGGAAAAAAAGTCTGTTTGTGGAGACTCCAAGAGTGCACGAGCTGGTGCTGGAGAACACGGGTGGGGGGATGAGTCTGGTTTAAAATATTTATTAATTAAAAAAAAGTTAAAATATTTATTTATACAAAGATGATGAGAAAAATCTCATGCAAACTCTGGGCATACAATAAAAATAACTGAAATATTCACATGATGATTTTTTTTTTTTTTTTTTTACAAAATAACTCATTTTAAAATTATCTTAAACAAGAAATCCAAAGGGTGGTAGCGATTCCCTCTCTGGGCTTGAAAGCACCTTTCAGAATAATGGGACGGCCATCACCTGTAAACTGCCATCGTCCTCCAAGGTGCACATGTCAAGACCGGCACGCTCATCACTGTGACTTACAACTAACACGCCGAGACGACTACTCAGAAAATGAGACATCGACCTATGAACACGGGAGTCACGGAGGCCGAGAGCACGGCCAGCCCTTCCCTAGAATGTAAATGGATGCGACGCACTCCTCAAAGTCAGGTTAAGAGAGCCTGGAGAATGGCAGAGATGGCATCTGTTTCTGCTCAATTACAAATCTGCATTGGATTTATAATCTGTGTATATTACAAGATATTTGCATAATTAAAACAATTAAGGGATTGACATATCATGGCAATTAGAAATACATCAGACACTGAATGTTGTACAAAAGAGAGCTTCAATATGAAACAGCGATCCTTTGAGATCCGGCCGTCCCCCTCGGACAGGAGGACCCTGGCAGGATGGGGGCTCAAAGGTTTCCTCCACGAGGGTGGGTTCTGCTCCAGGACTCGCTCGTTCTCCCCCGGGCTCCCCAGGAGGCTCCTGCGGCTCCTTCCTGCAGACTCTTATCTCATCTTGCGAAGTCTGAGTCTGTTTTCTTTGTCTCTCTTTTTAAGGAGCATTATGAACTGGTTGAAAAAATGTTCTTGGTCCTTCTTCTTCTGAACAAGTCGGAACCTTTGATCTCGGCCATATTTCTCAGCAAATTCTTTGAACGTTGTTCTGAAAAATTTAAAAACAAATTGCAAAGTAATTTAGTTTTTTCAGTAACTAACAAGAGAACTGTGGGTTTCCTAGAGAGCAAGTTACACTGCAGAAAAATACACGGCTTGAAGTATGGGATTCTGAACCTGGGTCCTGTTTTGGATGCCGGTTCCCCCGGTAACATGGACAAATCCGTTGGTTCTCTGAGCCTCCGATTTGCTGTTTTTCAAGTGGGGCTAATGATACCACTAATGTCTACTCCCTTTGGCAAATGGGAAGAAAGCACCAGGGAATCTTTTGTTCCAGAGCATGGATTCTTGCCTTGGGGCCTATTAATTTGTTGTTGTTGTTTTCCTTCCAATATTATTTTAACTATATTTCACTATGCTTGGTTTCCTTTGTAATCTTATGCTTTTTTCTTCTGCATTTAAAAAAACATGACTCTCAAAATCACTAGTCTGACTACCAAAAAGATCCCTGATACCCTGTCCCCCCAAAAGGCAAAGAACCCCTCTTTTAGATGATTGTGAGCTTTTTGCTGATTATTCTTTTACTAACTGGATTATCCAAGTCATCTTTAAATCCAGGAGGGGCCTCTACTAGATGGCCAGAATTCATGTCCTCACAGAAAGGAGCCAAGGCAATGCAAAGGGATGGGAACCTTTCATTATAATGGTTTTGGAAGTTCTGGTCCATGATAAAGAAAGCAATAACAAACATCATCATCCCAATCATCTTTGGGGACTCAGAACAGGTAGGTCTCCTCTAGTCTCAGAGCTGGAGGGGTATGGAAGACATCTAGTCTAATGTGGACTAATGCTCATTTCCCATCTTCTCTTTCAAAAATGAGAGCGTTTACCCCTTCATTTATTCCTCTTGTTTGGTCTGTGTGCCCTCTTTTGGAGCAGAGCAGGCACATGATACCAGTCTGAGTGTAACTGAATTCTCACCATATGCTACTGCCTCCCTTATGGAGTTGTTGGAATGCCATTAAAGTCACTTGTACTCGCTATTTTAACTAATAAATATTTGATTAGTAAAAGTTTAAGTGCTTCTTCCTCCCCTGATGAGCCCAAGGAACACACAAGTACAAGGAAGGAGGGAACTGAGCAGTTTGTACATGACAGATTGGGAATGGAAGAACCATTCTTCTTAATCCATTAACAAGAACCCCAAAACTCAATTTATTCCTTATTAGTCACTCATTGTGTGCAAGGCACAGAGGCAGACTTCAAAAATAAAACAAACGGGAAGAAACCCAGACTCGGTCTCCATGAAAGAGTCTGGCATGGCTGTGATATCCAGAGCAGCTGCCTCCTATTCCTCCCCCTGGCCACCTCCACCCCCAGCCAAGGCAGAGAACAGGGCTTGTTGCTTACCTGGGTGACAGCTTGGACTCCTCCAAGAGTTTTCGGAATTCCTCTTTGGCCAGCAATAACTTACTTTTCTTTTCCTTGTATTCTTCTTTTATTCTGGTTTTGACAAACTGTTCGAATATCTTTTAAAAACATCATTAAAAGGAGAAAAGTCATTAGCAAAAATGTCTAGTTTTAGAGTTCAATCCAAAGTACTTGGGACACCCTATAAATAACATGGGTTTGACCAAGTATCTGATTTTTGCCACGTTTGTGGTCTTAAAGTTCATTTGTGTGGAAGGATATAACTAGTTCTGACTCTGAAAGGGACTTTCCAACATACACACTGAAAGAAGCTGAGAATACTTCCATTATGTAGAATCACAGTTTGTATCTAGAAACTGGGAGCTGGATATTTGAAATAAATGAGTCTGATTCCCTCATCAAGTGAATGAAGTCTCCAAGGGTCAGACAGAAACAGTGTCTGGCCAAGGTGGTCCAGTTAGTGAATACAGAGTCATTATTTGAATCTGGTTCTTCTGAAGAGAAATGTAGTATATCTTCCATAGAAATTGATTTTCTTATAAGCAAAAAGCTACTTTTTCACTCAGAAAAAAACGAATTTCCATATCACAGCCTTTTTAATCTTAGAATTCAACATATACTTCTAAGATTTAGGAATACTTTGTCTTGTAAATGTATTCGGTTCTTTCTGTAGCACCACAACTCAATTACAGTATTTAAAACCTCCCACTCCTTTGCTATAGAAGAAAAGGCCCTAATTGAACAGTTTGACAAACCCAACTGGCATTTCCTTCTGCCAAGTGACAGTAACATGAACAAGAAAACCAATCAACTCTAACTGATTCCTCACATTTCAGGTTGTAGAGTCAAATGATCCCTCGGATCCTGAGTCTGGATGTGCCCTTTAAGGATGATGGAAGTTATACAGATGTTTCTGGTGTCCCAAGCATGTGCTTTTGGCCCCTCTGGTTCTCATGGTTCAGAAAATGACAGAAAAGTGGGCAATAGCACAAATAACCTTAAAAATCCAATGCAACATAATGGGGTTGATCAAGAAAGTCACCAATGCATCAACACTAATTGATTAATTAGTTCTCCAATCAATTAGATGAGAGGTTGTGTGTTGTAAGCTTTTTTCCCCCCAGAAGGAGCAGCTCTATTTAAAGGCAATTAATAAATGCTTGTGATTACTTCTTGACTATTGTTTCATATCAGTATATTTTACTTTAAAAATTTTAATGATTTGCATAATAATGATCTGTTTCAAATTTCTACGATTATCTTTTCCTTTCTGTTCATTTTTGTTGTTTATTGTTGTGTTTGTTTATCTAGATGATGCTTCTCATGGAAATAAAGTTTAGATTTTCCATAAGCAATTTCAGCCCACTCAAGACACTTCTTTTCTGGGGATTTTAAAAACTAACTCATCAGATCTGTTAATCTGAGCAGATTCTTTTCAAAGAATGACAAATCTCAAAATTACATGGTTGAGGGAGATGAAAAAAACCAAAATTCTGTCCATTAATGAATGAATCCACCAAAATGTAATTCCCTTTCACCATCCTGTCAAGCAGCCAATGAACACTTTAATAAATTAGATGAACCAAGAAGATTACAGCTAACGTCCATCAATAAATAATAAATTAATGACTATAAATAAGAGAAGAACTATTCCACACAGAATTATATGGATTATGTTGTCTAGAACCTGAAAGGACCTTAGAAGTTATCAGGTCTATATATTGCATAAAGGAAATGGAAACAAGTTCAGAACAAGGAGCACCTTGTCCAAGGTCATACAGATCATAAGCAAGAGATTGAATCCACATATACAGCTTCTTTGACTGTTTATTGCATATTTTTTATGCAATTTGGATCTGTTGGAGCATTAAACTAAGAAGCCATGTTCTTGCTTTCATTTGATGGATGGTTTTACGTTTCTGTGTGTGTGTCTTGCTTTATTTTAAACACTACCAGCTTTCAATAAGGTGCCTCCAAATTGAGCAATGATTAGGAGAGATGCCCAAGGGGGCTGATCTGATGATCCCTGATAGGCATTTGCCAGTCAACAGAGATGAGGTTGTTGCTCCTTAGTGGTTCCCATTTGCTGCCTGAGTAAGTGAACTGTATGAATCCAAGCTCTCCAGGATGTAACACAATTCAGCCTTCTCAGACTTCTCCAGATTAGTTCCCTTCGCATGTGTTACATGTTGGCAAAGTGGAATCATCCCTCCTGCCGGATAACTGCCTGCCATCTCTTGCCTCCACAAACAAGTCCCTATTCTTAGGAGTTCCTTGCTCCCTTCCTTTGCCCACTGAATCCCTACCCGCTAAAGCTTTAGCCTCTACTTCCTCTTGGAAGAAAACCTGCTCTTCTGAGGTTCTTAATGCCGTTTATCTCAGAAATCATTTTGTTTCACTTTTAATTGATGCAATTAATGCATCATATCAAGTTTACTACTTCTCTGTGAGGATATTATTTTACCTACACTACACTAAGCCTGATGAATGAAGGGCTAATGTCTTCTCAAAACTGTGCACGTCTACCATTCACTAGTAAAGTGCTCAGCAAATACTGTTGAGATATGTAAGGTGTCTATGTGTACGTGTACATCCATATATATAATACATGTACAAATATAGTCATTAAATGTATATATATATAGAGAATGAATAATCATGGCTTTCACGTCCCATTAACTATAAAGACTATGAGGTCATATGTTGCAGGCATTGGTAAATTTTCCAAATTTTAGTATTTTATCATATACCTTGGAAAAGCAACATTCCATTTTCTGCCTTTATTAGACTTATGCCCCCTCCCCCTCATCCTACCCCAACATTGGCCCCAGTAGAAATTCAATATTAAGACATAGAGACCCTCCACAATGGTTCTCATTTGTAGTCAAGGTGAGCACTTTAGAACTACAATTGAATGTCTCTTCCTGGGACAGGTTAGGGGAAGGATATTTTGATATGATAACAAAGTAGGGATGTTGGTCTTGATGGGCCTAAAATATTCAATTTTTAATAACCTAAAAAAAACCTTTCCAATTTTACTTAAATATACAAATGTCTTCTCTCTCTCTCTCTCTCTCTCTCTCTCTGTCTCTCTCTGTCTCTCTTCTTTTTTTTTCTGTCTGTCTCTCTCACCTATGTCTGTCTCTCTTCCCAGCCATTTGCAAACCATGCTACCTGCCCTCTCATCCCTAACCTTCTCCTATAATTAAACCTCAGACTCCAATCCCAACATTTGAACTTTCAATTGATCTTGTCCTACCCCCTCCTGAAGTAACCCCATCCCCTTCTCTTTTAGTTTTCCCTTGTTGGAATAAAAATTTGTTGACGTGAAAGCCTGTCATGTTTGCTTGTATTGCTATCAACAGCACTTGGAATAGTGGCTACCATAGACTAGGAACTGAATATATGATTTTAATTCATTAATCTTTCCTCACAAGATTTATTTCCCATGATTTGCCTGTGATTTTTCTGGCCCTCATACTGTTTATCTACAATCTTTTGAAAGAATATTGGCCAAACATGAAAACTTCACTTAGGATATAGGAGATAATCTCAGAGAATCACCCAGAGGAGCTTCTGCAGAATTTTTAGTTGCATGTGAGAAATTCCCATGCCTGAAACACCTTTTCATGGTGACAGGACTTCAGGGAGTCCCTCCTGCCATTTGCCTTGCTGCTTCCCGATGGGAAGGGCTACAGCAGGGATTCCCATTTGCAGATATCAAAAGGGTTGGTCAAACCCAGCGCTGGCCACAAGGACACAGACACCGGCACTCCCCATGAGGGAATGATGGACCTGTAGTATTCACACATCCGTAATTTCTGTCAACCCACAGACAAAAACTCACCTGCTTGCGCTCCTCAGAATTAAGGAGCAGGTAGCGGGGGTCAAATACGATTTTGTGTAGTTCCTTTTCCCAGGTGGAAAATGCTGACACCTGATGAGAAATATCAGAGGCATTATCGGTATCTACAGATGCAGGTATAGGGGAATTACTCAGTAGTGTCCAATAGCAGTAGAAGAAAAAGGCCCAGTAATATAGGACTACATACAAACAAGGTTTGGTCAGAGATGACCAAAATTACAAAGAAAGTATCAGGAGGATTACAAACATTTAAATTGGGCCAGTCACCATAATGCTCTTCACTGAGAGAAATATCCGCACGTTCTGTGCTGAATATGGGTCACCGCGATGGTTCTAGTGGCTTGAGCTAAGTTCTATTTGCTTATAATGATGAACTGAAAACTTGGAATCTTGAAATAATTAAATCTTTTTGGGGAAGAGCTCCAGGTCCCACCTCTTTGGTGAGTCTTCCAGAAGGCTCTCGGGGTACTTCGAGAATTAGAGTGAAGTGGGAATTTGCTCCTTTGCCAGATTAGAGGGAGAATCCTGATGAGAACGTCTTTATTAGAACATTAACCATGTGAAACGACTTGAGGAGAACTTAGAAGCATTTTTCACGTGGCAGACATTGTGGGTATTGCCAGAGCTACGGAAACAATATGGAAACCAGGCTTTCCCTTTAGTCATTTATATTCTTCAGGAGAGATACTGCACACAAGATAACTGTGTAAATATGTCTGCATATATTAGATTTAACATATATTTCTACCATGTTTAACATAATTTGGATAATTGCCATCGAGGAAGAAATTGGGGGAATGGGGGGAAGGAAATTGGAGCATAAGGTTTGCAAAAATCAATGTTGAAAAATTATCCTTGCATATGTTTTGAAAATAAAAAGCTTTAATAAAGAAAAAACTTTTTAAAAATGTAAAAAGAGGAATATCCAGTCTGAGAAAAAGGAGATATTGCACATAGAGAGGTCACAAAATGCAAAGTAGGCAAAAGGTTCCAGAAGATCATTTAGAAAGAATAAGTGTGTCAATAACTGGGAAGACCATCACTGGCCCAGTCTCCTGGGCTGGGTTTAGAAAGAAGATGGGGGCCACCCAACACCAGGAGCAGATCCCCTGAAAGGCCTCCTGCCACCAGGATCTGCTCTTCAGGCAAGGAAATGGGCATGGAGACCACCTACTGTGCGCCCGGCTCTCTGCTAGTAGGTCATTGCATCCTCAGCATGGCCTCCCAGGCAGGTGCTGTTGTTATTAGCCTTATTTGGCTGGATTGGGTCAGCCAGGTCTGGTCAGCGTGTCCCCAGAGTGGACATGGATCAAGGAAGACCACACTTTAAATCTTCTCTCTGACACTGACTGACTGTGTGCTCCTGAGCATGTCACTGAACCACTTGCAGCCTCAGTTTTCATCTATAAAATGGGGATAATGGACAGCAACTACCTCCTCAGCTGGCTGTGAGGATCAAGTGAGAATGTGATGTTTCCTCAGCCTTTTGCGCCATCATTAGTGTCACAAGCTGTGGACACAGAATTAACATTAAGTGACACAACTGGAGACGTGTCCAAACATAGAGAGGGCCATGCTGACGTCCAAGATGGAGTCCTAAAGGAATCACGGACGGTCTTGGAGGCAGGAAGTCCTGAATCTGAATCCTGCCTTAGACACAGACTGGCTATGGATCTCCAAGCAAGTCATCCTCAGCTTCCTCATCTGTAAAATGGGGATAATACCTTGATGAACATGACTTAGGAAGTTAATACCTGCTATGATCCTCCAGGTAGGAAGAAGGAACCAGTGTCAGAAGCCTATTCTTATGGTTGACAAGAAGCCCTGAGATGGTGACTCAGCCATTGTTGGAGGTGAAGAGGGTGCTTTTAAGGTTGGGAGGCATTTAGGGTTAGGGTTAGAGTCGGGCATTTAGGGTTAGGGTTAGGGTTAGAGTCGGGAGGCGGGAGGCATTTAGGGTTAGAGTCGGGAGTCGGGAGACTCCCGGCTGAATCCTTCTAAGCTTTGAAGGATCCTGGAGGAGCCTTCAGAAGCCCTGGAGCCCATGCCAAGGACTGTGTCCAGTCTGTGATCCCAGCGCCAAGGAATACCCAAGCCCCCGCAGCCAAGGTCGTTCAGCTGAGTGAAGGAGCGACTGCCCATTAGCTCAGACTCACTGGGAAGGGAACTGGGTGTGGCGAATGTTTTGTGTTAACAGCTTTAACTCTGAGCTCAGTCTCCCCAAAATGAAGTCGGTAGGAGGGAGAAGATAGCTCTGGGTGTTGCTGGGAAATGTATGAACTTCTGTTTTCATTATTTATTCTAAGTAGATAGGTGCATAACAGCTAATGGGAATTAGCTAAATTAAGCTGGAATACTATTCATCCAAGTGATTTATCGATGAGTGGCAGTTGATAAAGAGGGAAGTGAACTGGAACCGTGTCAAGTGGAAAGCTATAGAATCTCCCCTCTGCCCTCCCATAACATAAATTGGGGAATAGCTGAACTAAGTATGGCAGAAGAATTGGATGGAATCCTATTGTGCCACGAGAAATGACAAAATAGTGATTTCCGAGAAATCTGGAAAATTTTCTATCAACTCATATGGAGTGAATTGAGAAGGAGATAACAATTCATAATGTGAACATGCTGACATAAAACTCTTAAAAGTTAAAAACAAAACAAAATCAAGACTCTGATCAATATAATAAGTGATTTCCAAGGTGATGGAAAAGGCTCCCTTTTTCTGACAAAGAGGTGGTAGATCAAATACGCAGCATAAGACAGAGTCAGGACTTCCCCCGATTTTGGTTTTGTTTATGCATATTTATTATAGGATGGTGTTTTTCTTTTCTCAGAGGGAGATAAAGTAGAGAAAATATAAATAGATGTTAATTGAAAGAAAAGTTAAAAAGAATGCAATATCTAGGCCCTCAGAAATACCCTTAAAGGAACGTTCGACATTTATGTAATACCCCAGTTCATGAAGAAAAGGATGACCTTTACTGGGTCACATCATGTCGCCCCATGAAAATCAGCTGCGATGAATGGATACTGTCCTCCCTGAGTGACTGATGTTGGCCATACAGACACATTTCTTTTCGTGGCCCCATCAAAAAGACATAAAAAGTGTGTCTCCTCTCTTTCGGTACAAACTGTTCTTCACCACCTAAACCTTGGAGACATTTTGGGGACTTCGATTTTTGATGATTTTCAGCTTCAGAGAACGTGCTTCCATCTTAACATCTAACAATTCCCCGGAGCTTTCATTCATCTTCTAAGCAGGTGAATATGATCAGATAACAGACTGTTGGTGGGGAGGATGGATGGGAGCAGTAATCTGCATTTCCAAGTTATTTGTATTCATTCTTCTGTTGGAATGGCAGCACAAACCCAACTCAAATGAGACTGGAAAGTATCAGGATCCTCATTAGCAAAAATCTCCCAACCAAGGAATCGCAGCCACATTCAAGAAATGATAGAAATTGAGCCAGCTGGCTCTTTTCAATATGACAGATAGGCAGGTCTTTCAAGCAGAGCTAATACCAAATTTACATTAATATAATACTCTATTGGTATTTGGGGTTAGTTTCCAACAGAAAAGAGCCAGAGAACTTAGGCATTAATAAAGTTAAATGAAATTTCACTTACATTTGCTCAAATGTTAATAACGCTATTATGTCTTACAGGAGATGGGTCACGGCCTCAGGTGAATAAGTCAGTCAGGAACGGCTTACCGGCTTACCGGGATGTATTCTGAAATTTAGAATTCCACCGCTCGGCACTATCTGTTCCATCACGAATGCACACTTGGTTAAAATTGATTGATAAACTCATGCATTCCAATCCAATCATCAATAAAAGCACCATGATTTAAAGTGAGAGGCTATCTACACTGACTGATTTTCAAAGCAAGGGCAAAATTCTGTGCTTTGGGAACTGAAGGGGGAAAATGCGATCGAATTCAATTGGATTGGATTATAAAACATGTTCTATTACGTTGTTTACACAGGGAAAACAATGGAAGAAAAAACAAATAAACAATAGCTTCGTTTCTCCACAGATGAATTCTCAGGAAAGAGCTGGGTTTTTCAGCATACAAGGCATTATGTCTTTGCTGTATCAGTGAATCATTAATTATTCAATTTGTACCTACTCTGTGTTTAACAATGAGCTGAGAACATAGATGCTTAATGGAGGGAAAAGATGCACAGACATTAAACCACTGAATGAGAGCCCTCAGGAATAAGGGAACTGGTCAATGGGACTATCAAGCTGCTTTCAGTGACTTTTGAGTCACTCAAAGTGACCTTCATCCCTTCCTTCAAAGCATTGTTTGGGGGCTCACATAAACAAAATGCATGTAAATCTGAAGAAGGTACTATCTGATACGAACTATTTTGATTAATCTTATTTTCCTGCTCTTCTCAATTTTTTTTATGAGATGATGATGATGATGATGAATTCACTAATCAAAAAGTTATTAAGCAGAGCCCTAGGAATTGGAATAAGACACATGTCAAAATGTTATTCTCTGAAATTTCTCTTGGAAAACACAAGAGGTATGATGTGCTTGGAGAAGAACATATGGCCCGAGTCTACAAAGAATCAGCCAGTGAGTTTGAGTTTAATTCCTGATAAGTATATTATTAGAGAGACCACCTAGAAAAGAGGTATTGATCTCAAAAACCTATGGAAAACATATAGACATAAGCTCTAGAGAATGGCACAAAGAAGTAGATTTGTAACTAGCTGGATGACCACTGTCCTCTCTAAAGGAAATGATGAATAATTCTCTATCATCTTAGAAGTTGGCCTCCTATTAAGTGACAAGGAATCTGAGTTGGGGTCAAAGATATTAAACCTTTTTAGGAATGCCTTGAATAATAACTTATGATATTTTTGATAGTTTTACCAATAAGATGATGTTGGTAGGGACACTGAAAGTGGTGCATGTTGAATTCAGGGGTCATCCAAAAGAATTGGGGTTGTTCAGTATTGAGAGAGATGACTTTGGGGGTGAGTGACAGCTGCTTGCAGACCCTTCCATGACCATCATGGGAAAGATAATTAAGCTTATCCTACCGAGTCTCAGAGGGAAGAATCGGATCAGAGGGAAGAAAGTTTTTTTTAAAACGGCAAATGTAGATTCAGAAAGTGAAAAACAGTTTCAAATGATTACCTCTTTTCCATCAGTGACTCTCCTGTGTTTCAAGGACATGAGCATCATGCCTTACTTGGGGGAGCCGAGAAGCTGATTACCTGAAATCTCATCATCATCTAGACTAAGTTTTTGATTCCCAACCTCCGCATCTCATCCTCAGTTGCCTCTCCCCTCTGATTAGAGGGCTGGAGGGCGGAGCATTAAACACCACCCCCCCCAAAGGCTTCCTGTATAGAGGATGCATAACTTTCCAGGGAACTTTCCATCTTCCCTCACTGGCTCGGTCTGGTTTCATCTCCAGGGATATCTCTGCCCCACCCACCTTCAGCTTCCTCTTATGTATTTTCTTCCCCCATTAGATTTGAACTTCCTCAAGGGCGTGAACTTTTTTTCATTTTCTTATTTGTATTCTCGGTGCTTAGCACACTGCCTGGCACAAAGGAGGCGTTTCATAAATCTTTATAAAACTGAATTGATTAGAGCTATTCAGTTGTGAAATGGGCTACCTTAGAATAGTCTGGGTTCTTCTCCAGCTGGAGTACCCAGCCAGCCAACTATGAGGTTTGTAATGGGGAACCTAATGTCTCTTGGTGGTTTGACTGTATGATCAATCTCTCTTCAAAGATTTTGTGATTCTACAATGCCTTAAAGTTCCTCTCAAAATGATCCTACTACTTCTCCTACATGTATGTCTTGTTATTATACTATAATTTGAAAGCCATTGCGGACCAGAGGAAAGAGGGCTAGCCTTAGAGTAAGTGGATATTACTAGAAACTCAACTTTGGTCCTCAATACTCAAGTGGCCTTGGGCAGGTCAATGAATTACTCTAGTCCCCAGTTTCCTCATTTAAACATGTCAAATTTTGGTTAATTCATCTCTAAAGTCAGTTTGAGCTCAATATTTATGCTCTTGTAATTGTGCTAAAACCCCACATAAACATATACACAAACGTGTCTGACTACATGTGTACATCTGTGTTATGTCTACATGGACTCCTTCCTTCTTTTCTTCCTTTCTTCAAAGCATTGCTTGGGGGCTCACATAAACAAAATGCATGTACATCTGAAGGTTCTATGTGACAGGAGTTATTTTGATTGATCGTATTTTCTTGCTCAATTTTTTATGAGATGATGATGATGATGAATTCACTAATCAAAAAATTTTTAAGCAGAGCCCTGGAAATCGAAATAAGACACATGTCAAAATGTTATTCTCTGAAGCTGCCGGAAGAGAATGACTTAAAAAAATATGCCCATGCATTGTAGTAAAGGAAAAATAAAAGTGAAAATTGGTTGAGGAAATGGGGGTTATTAATTCTGAAAAATCTAAGTCTTTGGGTCATTTTTTTTTCTCACCAAGATGTCTTATTGCACAGGGATTAGAATTGGTTTGGTTTGATCCCAGAGCACTGAGCTAGGAGATATAGAAGCAATCTGGAGAGAGGCAGATATAAGGAAAAATGAAAAGCTATTTCTACCTTGGAAGATCAAGGAAGCTTTTGCACAGAGGGAACATTCAAGTGGGGACATTAGCAGAAACAAAATGTAGGGATCAAGGGAAGGAAGGCTTTTGGGGAGACATAGTGAGCAAAAACATGGGAAGACAAGAAACAGATGAAGAGAAGAATCCATTTTGGCTCAAGTGTAGAGTATTGGGAGGGGTGTGGGGGGAGGAGTAGAAGAGACTAAGTTTAGAAAATTAAATTGGATCTTACTTGTGGAAGGTTTCCAATACTGGAAGCGGGAGCTAGAGTTCATTTTTCTTTCAGTAAGCTTATTCGATGGATTTGATCCCCCTTGGGTATTGTTGACTTTCTCTCTCTAAAATACCCCTTTATCTAATCAGTTGCTACATCTCGTTGGTTAAATCTACCTCACAAAATATCCCTCCATCTCCACTTTCACTCCATCTACTTTTTGCACACCTGCATCTACTTTCACATAAGTTACTAAAAGGTTTCTCTAAATCTAGCCAATTCCCTCTGCAATCCATCCTGCACTCTGCTTCTGAAATAAAATCCCAAGGACATCCCTCCCCTACTCAGAATCCTCCAGTTTCTCCCCATTGTCTATGGGATAAAAGGATATTCATATGTACCGTACATGTACAAACACACAAACCTATTCACTCCACTCAGCATTATGGCAAGAAATATCCCTGTCAATTTTTTATGTGGAGTGTCTTGAGAGGAGCCCCCTCCCCACTTTGCCTTCTGCAGTCACCTTGTTGCCCCCAGTTATTCTTTTCTTTCCTCAACACCCCATCTTGACCAGTCTCGGGAGGGAGGCCATAGGGAGAGTCTGTGGTGCACTAGTCCACATGCTACAGGGTAGAGGTTGCTATATTTCTCTGAGCTATTTAAAGTGTTCATTATAATTCATGCTGCATGCACGTTTCCATGATCACCTTCTGTGTCCCTTTTCATTTTGGAGAAGAAATCCAGCTGGGCAGGAAAAGAGTCTGGACTGCTTTTTGTACCCAAAAGGCAACTTAGGAAATCAGAGGCATTGGAAAAACACATTTGAGGAAAAGATGACTTTTGTCTTCTTGCTCTAAACTGAAAATATAGTTCTAAATTTGGCAAAGGGCAAACCACTACCTCGTTCTGTTTAAATTATTGTCTTCATCTCTACAAATTCCCAGGGAAAATAAAAGATAAAACCCAATTCAACACCCAGTTGAAAAGCCCTGTGCTCAGATTCAAGGCACAAAGGTGAAAAAAACGGTCCTGATATTTTCTCGCAGTACGGCACGTCTAAACCGACCTTCTGCTTATTAACAGGCTCATTGTCTTTGGGAATTCTGGCCAGAATGTTTAGGGACCTTGGACATAGCAAAAGGTTGGCAATCCATGTATCCACACAGATAGTTAAGCTCTCTTACAAGCCAGAAGAGAGGGGGATATTTATGCATATGCGTATGTATACAAATATGTGCATAGACACTCATTTAGACACATATGTACAATCACACATGGATGTGTGTATATGCACATGTGTGCACGTACTCCCAGATTTATAGGTTGCTAGAATTAGAAACTCCTCAAAAATTCTCTTGTTCGTTCCCTTTATTTTAAAGATGGAAAATTACAGCTTGAAGAGGAGACGTGTCCAGGTCGCACAACTAGTAATGGCAGAATGTGGATCAATGCCACATTTCTTGGCCATTGTGCCACCCTTCTTGCACTCTGACTCCCCAATCCCATGTGTCCTCTCTGGATCCTCAAAATGACCCTTGTCCTCTGATTAGGAAGCTGCTCAAATACCTTAATTTCTGATGGGGATTTGGGGCCACTCCTTTTTTTGTTGCCTACTTTCTAACTAACAAAATGTGTGTTCTAGCTCCCCCACCACAGCAGCACCCAATTTACATGCCGGAAGTGAGCAAACTATGCAGGATAAACCCAAAATGACTTGATGGCTGTTTGGGGCTCAAGCTCCCGCCCTCTCCCATCCTACTGATTGGCCAATTTCCCCAACTCTTCAATCCCACAATAATTGAAAAAATTTCAGGTATCCCTCTCCACGGGGGTCATCTCCCAACCCTGCCGAGCCATTCTCCCCTTCTCTTTGTCTCTTGTTGCATATTGTCAGTACGCCCTCTTGGTCCCCTTCTCTTTCTTCACTGTATCATTCAGATATGTGAGTCTGTAACATTTCTCTCATTCACACCATAAATAACAGAAATCAATAATACAAAGGTCCGCTTTATCATTATTGTGCATCCAGCACCAAGCAGGGTGATCCTGTCCACAATCTTGTAACTATCATCACTATTTTGAAGATGTGAAAATTGTGGTAAAGGAGGCATTACAGGGATACAATTTCAGGGCTAAAGGGTCTCCAGAGACCATGTAGGTCAAGCTCAGTCTGACCAATGGATGATTAGTCTTGGTTTTGAGGTCCTCAGTGGGGGTGGGTGTAAAAGGCTGAAACTCTGAGTTGATGCACTGGGGTCAGACAATCGAGCACTTAAAGCTAATTACCAATTGGACAATACTCTGTTAGCAAATGCTGCGAAAATGGCCCTTCCCACCATTCTGTGCTCGTTTGCTCTTTTGGCATATACAGAGAATTGTGGGAGGGATTAGGGGGTGGAGTGAGACAAGTCAGAGCCACTTTGGCAATAGAGGAGGAGAAGGAAGGGTGTGGAGATCCTGCGTCCATTCCCTTCACTTCTTCCCCTAAAGACCAAGGGCTTTTGCTTATCCTGACTCCGGCTAAGACATCCAGGTGCTAACTTGACCTTCACAGGTAGGCACGGACACGTCCCTATGAGATGTCCACTTGGGGCATCACTCTGACTGGCAGGACTTTGCCTGACCTAATGCTTAAATTGGTCTCTGTGGACTTGTTCACTGCTCTCAGTTCTTCCCCTGGGTCAGTAGAAGAAGGTGAAACCCTTCTCTGCAATTCTAATATTTAAAGGTCACTGAAGAGCAGGGAATGGTCATATCTTGAGTGTCAGAGGCAGGACTTGCACCCAGGCCTCTCTGTATTGGGGTCCAGTACTCTGCCTGCTCTTTAGTGTCACCTGCAAGGCACTTAATGAATACATGCTTCCTGAAAATGGTAAAACAAACAAACAAACAAACAAAAACAATTCCAGGCTCAAAAGGAAGTATTCCATTAGAAGCTTCCTGGAGAGACATTTCATGTGTTAGCATCCCACTGAGGCAGAATTCACTTACCCCTCTTTCCAGAAGCATGTCTCGGAAGTGGGTGGCTCGCTCTTCCAATGGAAGCAGGATCTGATTTGGAGGAAGGGGTGGAGGAGTGTTCTGGGCTTGATCTTCCCTTTCCATCTTCTCCAACTCAATGCTCTGAGGACCTTCAAGTCTTTAAAGACATAGGAAACACACAGTTGAATTGCCCAGATTCAAGAAGGAAATCACTGACTTTACATGGGCGAAGGGAGTGATCTATTATAAAAGCCCCGTAAAATGTATGACTTCTTGGAAGACTAACTGTACTTGATTTTAAGTGAGCACAATTCTCTGTGATTAGTTGGGTAAGTAAGATAATTCTTCATCAGCTCCACAGAAAGGTGGCCACAATCTCCAGGGCCTCACCATTCCCCTAATCAAGACTTTTGCTGTGTGCCCACATCTCCCACAACTCCTTCTGTCTTATTTCCCTCTGCTTTTCAAGGCTCCCACCATCCTGCCAATCACCCATGATCACAACTGTCTTGGCTTCTTTACTTTTCACTCACACTCACACTCAGTTGACAAATATTGTTGATTCTTTCTCAAACATGGCTCATCAGAATCCCCTCCTCTACATGCACACAGTTATTTTCCTTCTTCAGAAACTTATTTCTCATCTAAACCAATTCATCAGCTTCATAATTGGAATCCATGACTCAAGTATCTCCCCACTCCAATCCATCACCTGCTCAACTGCCAAAGGGATTTTCTTAATGGCCAGGTCTCACTGTGGTGGTGATTAGTATGGGCGGAGTACTGTACAAGGGCCAGGGGTCCCCTATGTCACAAGGATTAAATATAAACTTCTCTGGTTCTTTATAATGAACAGAAGCAGGAGATCATTGTACACGGCAACAGCAATATTGTACAAGGATCAATTCTGATGGCCGTGGCTCTCTTCAACAATGAGAGGATTGAGACCAGTTCCAATGATCTTGTTATGAAAAGAGCCACCTGCACCCAGAGGAAGGATTGGGGAGACTGAGTCTGCATCACCCCAAAGCATCCTCACTCTTTTTGTTGCTGTTTGCTTGCATTTTGTTTTTGTTATAATTTTTTCTAGTTTGATTTGATTTTTCTTGTACAGCAAGATAATTACATGAATAAGTATGCGTATATTGGATTTAACATATATTTCTACCATGTTTAACATTTATTGGACTACTTGCCATCTAGGAGAAGGAGTGGGAGAAGGGGGGGAAACTGGAACACAAGGTTTTGCAAGGGCTAGTGTTGCAGAATTATCCATGCATATGGCGTTATGCTTTAATAAAAAAGAAAGAAAATAAAACTCTTTATAAGTAGGCACATTTCAGCTTTCAAGTCTTCTTACATGGTCCTCTCCTTCTTGCCCCTATCATCCAATGATTCCAGCACAATGGCAGCATGACCCATCCCCCACCTCCATGTTTCTGTACTACCCATCCTCCAGGTCTTCATCAGTTCTATTTTTTGGAGTTTATGGCTTCCTTGAAGACCTGGCTCAGGACACTTTTTGCCCCTTTCTCCAAGCTCCATGGACCCTCTCTCCCCATAGTATTTTATTATCATTCCAAATGCATTATACTTAAACTATGTTCCAAGTTGACTATTTTTAAACTTCTAGAAGAAATGGGAATCTTCCCAATGTGTGATAAAGTCACTGTTTTTGAATTAATTTACTGAAAACATTGGCCAGTTATGATATCAAGGCACAGGAGTGGTCCTAATATATGGCTCCCTGAGCTCAATCATATTTGCCAAGTGGATGGAAGGAAAAGGGAGATATCTGGGATTTTCCCTTTCCTGCTCCTTGGTTTGGAATCGAAAGCTCAGAAGTCAACACTAAGTTTTCATTCAAGGACTCGGGTTTCTCTTAAATACACTTCAAGAAGAATGATGTTTCCCTTTCTCCTGAATGAATCTAATTGCCCAGGGAAGACCAAGGCACTTGCTTCCTTGAGAGAAAACAAAGCCAGGGTTTCGCAAGCAGCCGCTCCTCCTGGAGTCTGTCATGTTGCATGATTTAACAGATGAGAGAAAGCTGTAAGATGGGAACTGCCATGCACAATATTAACTCTCAAGAGAGAAGTCTGGAAAAGACCTTAACATCCTTTCCTCCCCAGAGATGGTCATGCCTCGGTGGAGCCATACGGAGTCCCAGAACGACTGTCTGCAGAGTTCCCTGTCCCTGAGGTCTATACATGGGCAGAAGAGTCAAACCCTGCCATCGTTGTTGTCGATACAGATGTTTGCCCATTCCCGGAAGAGCCTGGCTCGGGCTGAGAGTCAGTCAGCAGCTTTCTTGGAGCGGGCTCTGTGTGGGGCTGTCCTGCTGAGAAGGGAGAAGTCCCCGGCTCTATGCCTATGGCTCCGGGGCAGCCGTGTTCCTCTGACATCCCTTTGTAATTGTCCTCATACATTAGGCCATCAGCCATGAACTTGCCCTCCTGCTTTATTTTTAATGCTATGCTCTCTAAAAGTAAAGCTGCCTATTTTTAAAGAAACTATTAAAAATGAATTTGCATTCCATTATTCAGTTATAATAACCACTAAGAGGGGAAGACAAAAAGCTATTTTTAATTTGTTAGTAGATTCAATTGATTCATAAAAAGGGATTGAAGTGACCACCATGTGATAACAGAGAGACTTGGAGGCTTCAGTGAAGTTTGTTTCTATTGAATTTTAGGAATTCTTGAAATATGGGAACAAGGAGAAGAGGGGATTGATACAAGAAGCAATGAGTTTCCCTGGCTCAGCTTTTTACAGCATCTTATTTCGGAATGACTCTCAAAATGGTGGGAGTGTGTGAGCAAGGCTGGCAGCCTGGGCAGGGCTCTGCCGACGTGGCGATGGGACACCCGGTCTCTGAAAGGGCTCCCGTAGAAGCCAACAGTTTGAAATCCCCACTGCAATCATTGCATTCAAGAGCCAGCGGGACCAGGTGGCCCAACCGGTACCTCCCAAGCAACCAAAGCTGCAAAGCCTTCTGCCCATCCCCCTCAATTTCTAGGTGAGACTGGGGGTTCCCAAAAGCTAAGAGGTCAGAAGCTCATATGTGTCAGGAGAAGGAATTGAGGGTCTTGGGGAATCCAGGCGTCCTACTCTATGAACCCTGCCACTCTGGACCACTCCTATCCTGCAGCTAGTGAGTGGTCCCCCAGACTGCTCTTAAAGGTCTGTGATGGGTTGGGGGTAGGGTGGGGATGGGGATGGAAAGGGGGATGGGATGGGGAACCTGGGCCTTTATTAGTCAGCCTATGCCATTGACCAACTTTATTTGTTGGAATCCGCCCCCCACTCCCTAAAAAAATCTGCTTTATATTCAGCCTCCGTTGGACTCTGGATCTTTTCTTTGTTGCTTTGAAAACTTTAGGTCTTATTATTGTTCTGTAAGAAATGACCAGCAGGATGAATACAGAGAGGCCTGGAGAGACTTACACGAACTGATGCTGAGTGAAATGAGCAGGACCAGGAGATCATTCTATACTTCAACAACAATACTATATGATGACCAGTTCTGATGGACCTGGCCATCCTCAGCAATGAGGTCAACTAAATCAGTTCCAATGGAGCAGTAATGAACTGAACCAGCTACGCCCAGAGAAAGAACTCTGGGAGATGACTGAAAACTATTACATTGAATTCCCAATCCCTATATTTTTGCCCGCCTGCATTTTGGATTTCCTTCACAAGCTAATTGTACAATATTTCAGAGTCTGATTCTTTTTGTACAGCAAAATAACGGTTTGGTCATGTATACTTATTGTGTATCTAATTTATATTTTTATATATTTAACATCTACTGGTCATCCTGCCATCTGGTGGAGGGGTGGGAGGAAAGAGGGGAAAAATTGGAACAAGAGGTTTGGCAATTGTCAATGCTGTAAAATTACCCGTGCAAATATCTTGTAAATAAAAGGCTATTAAAAAATAAATAATAAAAAAAGAGAGAATAAGTTGGGGCCATTTTGTCACTGAAACTTCCATTTAAGGTAATTTAGTAATCCTAAAGATGTGGTTGGGTTGAAAGTTTTTTCCTCATCTATGACTTAGAATATGAGATTGTCTGTCCTGGCTAATCAGAGTAAAGCTCCAGCCTATAGGGAGTGTTATCTCAGGCCCCTATATAATTCTTGTCTGTTAACTGGGCCTTGCCTCTCCTTGCTTAACTGCTCGTGGGGAGGGAGATGCTCTTTCTCATGAGATTGTAATAAAATTCCTTTCTGCTTTTGCCTTGGGAAAAAACAAAAAGAAAGAAAACTTTAGGGCCCTTAGTGAACACACATACACATAATCTTTGTGGGGCACATATATGTATGATGGTATTTGTATCATAAATTAAATATGCATTTTCACTCTTCCCAGAGAGTCCTAACGCAGAGGAAACTTACATGTCACACAGTAACACACACAGAAAAAAAGTGATTTATGAAACAAATCCATCAGTGCATCAGTGAATCCTGATGGTCTATGAGGTGTTTCCATTCTCTCCTCCCTGCACCTCTGCAAAGAAAGAAGGAAGCCAAAGGCTTCTTCCAACGTCCTTTTGTTCAAGAAAATTAAGGCTCAAAGAAAGGAAATGAAGGCCCAGAGACAGGAAAACAGTCTGCCCTAGTCATGGGGGCTGTCAAGAGGACTCGGGTCTCCTGGGATCCTATAAATCACCCAGGGCCCCAAGCGGGTCCTGCCTGAGTCACTCACCTGCATTGTCACATGGACCCGTCTTGGGAACCACGCCAGGTGGGAGGAAGCAGAGGCTGGATCGGAGCAGGAGAACCTCCTGTTCTGCCCTCAGCCCTTTCAGGAGGCTGGCCCACACGCTCTGCCTCTCACAAGAAATCTTGAAAAGAAACGCTGCAGGTACAGTCCTGCTGACGTCATGTTCCAACGGGTATAATGAAGACTTCTATTTTTAACTAAATGAAAATTTATTACCAAAAAGTGTGGAACAAAGCCATGCATTGTGGCAATGTGGGATGGAGAGACTAATGGGAACATTTGAAAAGTTCACCAATGATTCCCTTTTATAGCTTATTCAACAAAACACTCCTTGCAGAGGATTGGGCAGCATCTAAATTGCTAATATTAGTTCAATTAGAACTGGGGAAAAGGAAAAGGCCTGGAGCAAAGAAAGGGCTGAGAGTTTCAGCTGAAAAGTCCTGGGTCCTGGGGGAAAGGCTCCTTCTACTTATGACTCCCCATGGAGCAGGAGGCCCTCTGCGAGCACCAGTCTCTGCTCTCCAGCCTCTTCTCCCACTGAGAGGGCAGGGATTTGGGAGCTAATCTCTACCAGGGAATGCATGGAAGAGCATTTCAATAAAACTCTTTTTTTTTCCTTCCTTCATCTCCTCCTTTTCTTCTTCCTCTTCCTCCTCTTCTTCCTTTTTTTGTCCTCTTCTTCCTCTTCCTCTTCTTCTTCTTGTTCTTTCTTCTTTTTCCTCTTCTGCTTCTTCCTTTTTTTGTCCTTTTCTTCCTCTTCCTTTTCTTCTTGTTCTTCTTCCTCTTCTTCTTTCTTCTTCCTCTCTCTGTATCTCTCTTTTTCTGTCTCTCTGTGTGTATGTCTCCATCTGTGTGTCTCTGTGTCTCTCCCCTATGACACGATAAAAATCTCTGGCTTTGGCTGCCCTGCTTAGGAAGTTTGTGTCCATCCACTTGGAATGGTTGGGCTACTTCTGTGCCTGTAACACTGCCCCTGGGAAGCTCCCTGACCTCTGAGGAGTAAACAAAAGCCTTTCGCTCCCTTGGATGCCACAAGGAACTTCTTTTCCACTTCTTTAATTTACTTAGTGGCTATAGCTTTGGGTTAGTGTTATGTGCATTCTGCTATAAGTGACTGCTAAAGAAAAACCAAGAAAGGGGAGGTGGCTTAGTGAGAATGATCGAGCTTTTATGTACAGGGCCTGGGCTGCAAGCTCCAGATATGTAAGAGTGTCCTTATATAGGAACCTGCAGCTCATTGGTCGATGTGTATATGGGATGTATGTGTGTGTGAGAGAGTGTGTGTGTGTATGTGTGTGTGTGTGTGTGTGTGTGTGTGTGTGTGTGTGTGTGTAAGTGGAGGCGATAAAGAAATCCAAGGTCCAAACAGTATAAATCACTTGCCTGAGGTTTATAACAAGCCTGAGCTTGGGCACAGAAGCCCAAGGTTGCACGGCCTCCACTGGAAACACAGCCCTACCTGGACGAGGCCCCCTGGCCTCCTTCTTGGGCCGGCCCAGGCCCCCTCCAGGATCTTCTTCCTTCCCCCAGCCCTGCATCCTTAGGGTATTCAGAGCTGGTGAGTTCCAGGTCCCTGCAACAAGACTCTACCACAGACAGAACCTCCCGGGGACCAGCTGGGCCAGGGGATGCCGGCCTTGTCCAAGATCAAAGGTTTCACACATCCTCATGTTCAGAGAACCCTCAAGAAAGGCCCTTGTTCCCAGGGCTAGTGGAGACGGGCTGGTAGGACACAACTAGGTCCCTTCAGCTTTGAGTCCTAAGGAATTCAGGAGAGTGGAAAGAACAAGGGGCCTGGAGTCCAAAAGCCCGACCTGGATTCCTGACTTTATGACTTGACTATCCATGTGTCTTTGGATATATGAGGGATGCTCTCACTGCCTTAGTTGCTTCATTTGTTAATTGAGATGGCAACTAAAGCAAAATGATATTCTGCATCAAATTCTCCACACCTAGAAAAAGGGGGAGATAGGGATAAGGATGATGGGAACTTCGGGCCAGGGTGACCAGGCCCTCCTTGCTCTTAGGATCAGAGACCAGAGACCATCGATGCTTTGTTGGTGTGGGGAGGGACGTCCCTCTGCACTCTAGACAGCATGTGAAAGAGAAGAGAAAATCTGCACTCAGTCCTTAGATGCTGAGAAACAACATTTCTGAGGAAGAATGGCTAGGACCTAAACCGCAGGGAAATGAGTGGAGAGAGAACGAGGGAGGCTCAGGGAGGCAATTCTGAAGACACAAAGGGAAACACTTCCAATGAGGAAGAAAAATGGCTCTCATTTGAGGAGACTAATGTGGCTACAGAGCAAACGTAGCAACAACCTACATTAAAAATACAGAAGGTACAAGCAAAACCAGCCAGAGGAGAATAAGAAAAAAACGGCAGCCTAGAGCAAGTGCCAGGGACGCTGAGGCTCAGAATGAGCTGATAGAAGCTAAGCCCAATTGCAAAAATTGAGATATTAAGAGAAAAATTCAAAACACAAAAGGGATAGGAGCTTTGATTGGAGTAGATGGACCATTGATTAAGGAAAAAGAAGGAAGTTTAGTTCGGTGCCTCAGTTTTCTCTGAGCAGGAGAAAGAACTTTGCATGAGAAATGAAAGAATAAAATTGGCCAAGAGATTCGATATGTAAGGAGTGTGAAGAGAGAAAAAGTGAGCACTTTGCAGGATCAAGTGAATTGAAGTTGCCGGGCTGAGATGAAACATTTTCGAGAAGAAAAAGACAATTCCTTCTGAGGAAAAAAAAAGATTTGGCAGTATGCCCAAAATCAAATAATTTTTGACATTGATAATGTATTTTTTCTAATTACACAAAAAATAATTTTAAATGTTTTCTAAATTTTGAATTTTAATTTTTCTCCCTTCCTCTCCCTTCCCCCTTGAGATCATAAGCAATTTTATACAAGTTACGCATGTGCAATCATGCAACACATATTTCCATATTTGTCAAATAAATTCTTGATGAGGGTAAAAGAGGAACATGTAAAAGCTGTATTAAAGCTAATCATCAAGGGGGAAAACACACAAGATCTTGCAAACTGCTTCCATTACTTCCTGGAAAAGTAGGAGAATAAAATGGAATCTGATTCAGATTTTATATTCTTGGGCTCAAAGATCACTGCAGAAGGTCACTGTAGCCATGACATGAAAAGACACTTTCTCCTTGGAAGGAAAGCTCTGGCAAAGATGGATAGCATACTAAAAACAGAGATGTCACCCTGCTGACAAAAGTCTGTACAGCCAAAGCTATGTTTTTGTTCTTTTTTTTTGAGTGACAATGTATGGCTGGCTGTAAGTTGGATTATGAGAAAAACTGAGTACACCAGAATTGATGCTTTCAAATTGTGATGCTGGAGAAGACTTTTAAGAGCCCTTTGGACTGCAAGGAGATCAAATCAGTCCATATTTTTAAAAAATCAGTTTATTCACTGGAAGATCAAATATTAAAATCAAAGTAGAACTACTTTGGCCACATAATGAGTAGAGAATATTCATTAAGAAAGACCCTGGTGTTGAGAAAGACAGAAGACAAAAGAAACAGGAAAAATCAGAGGATAAGATGGGTCGATAATGTCATGAAAACAGTGATAATGGGTTTGGACACACTACTATAGATAGAGGGGGATAAAAGATAATAGTGTGCAATGGCCCACAGAGTCAAAGAATGTTGGATACAATTTGGACACCCGACCCAATGACAATATATCACGTACCCAGGGAGCAGTGCCACTAGTTAGAGAAAGGCAAATGTTCTAATTTTGAAAGAGAGACAGAGAAAGAAAAAGAGAGAATGAACAATATACAAATTACAGTCTAGTTGATTTGATTTTCCTAGATAGGGTTGAGTATGGAGGTGTGAGGAACATGTAGAAATTTGGTGACCATCGGGGAAAATAATCAGATAACAAAAGGCCAGCATGACCTCATCAAAAATGGCATCACAGTCTGAGATCAGTTTATTTGTGGACAAGATTACTAAACTAGATGAGGAGAATGCTGGGGATTATCAACTCATTCCGTAATAAAAGTTTTGCAAAAATATCTTAAGTGATCCAACTCTTCTAGAGAGAAGTTTGGAACTATGCCCAAAGATCTATCAGATATACCCTTTGATCCAGCAGTGTTTCTACTGAGTCTATATCCCAAAGAAATTATAAAAGAACAACCCATATGTGCAAAAAAGTTTGTAACAGCTCTTTTTGTAGTAGCAAGGAACCGGAAACTGACTGGATGTCCACTAGTTGGAGAATGGCTGAATAAGTTCTGGTATATGAATGTTATGGAATAAATTATTGTTCTATAAGAAATGATGATCAGACTAATTTCAGAGAAGCCTGCAAAGACTTACATGAAACAAGCAAAATAAAGAGAACATCATACACAGTAATACTAAGAATGTATGATGATAAACTGTGATGGACTTGACTCTTCTCAGCAATGTGGTGATTCAAGACAATTTCAAAAAACTTTGAATAGAAAGAGCCATTTTCATTCAGAGAGAGAACTATGGACCCGGAATATGGATTGAAACATAGTATTTCCACTTTTTTATTTCTTTCTTTTTTTTCTTTCTTTCTGTTTTTCTTCCTTTCTTCCCTCCTTTCTTTCTTTTCTTTCTTTCTTTCCTTCCCTTCCTTCCTTCCTTCATTCCTTCCTTCCTTCCTTCCTTCTTTCTTCCTTCCTCATGTTTTCATTTCCTTTTTGGTCCAATGTTTTAGTACAACACGAAATATATGGAAATGTGTTTAAAAGAATTGCACATATTTAACCTGTATCAAATTACTTGCTATATTGAGGAGGGGAGAGGTAAGGAAAAGAGTGAGAAAAAGTTGGAAGAGAAAGTCTTACAAAAATGAACATTGAAAACTATCTTTACATGTATTTGTAAAAAAGAAAATACCATTGAAAAAAACAGAGCTGTCACAAAGTCCAATCTGTCTGTCTCAGTAAATAGGAAGTTCTAGATGGGCAATTCTCAAGAATGAAATTCTGAAGACACAAAAGGAACAACAATCACACTGAGGAAGAAAATTGGGTCTCACAGAGACTTAACGGAAATGCATGGAAATTCACCAAATTACTTACATTAAAAAAATACAGAAAAGAAAAGGAAGACCAGAAGATAAATATAAAAATGTTCTGTACTTGGACAAGAAGAACCTTCCTTGGAAATCTTCAAAAAGAGAATGAACAGCCTCTTGTTAGCTTTGTTATAGTGGGAGTTCCATCTGCATGTGACAGAGATGGCTCTACCAACATTTCATATGTTTTCATTCCCTTGCACTACTCAATCACTAGATTCACTGCCCAAATAGTGTAGTGATCCCCACATACAAAAGATGGAAGCAGGGTGGACCGTCTCCCTCCCAGCCCAGCTGAGTCTTTGACTCTGGGTATACCTCTCAGTCTCTGCACCAATGGATTGTTAATCCTGACCTTCCATTGAAGGCAGTACCCTGGCAGTCATCCTCTCTCCAAGTGATCTCAGCCCCAGACTCCCTGCATTACAATCTGACCTCCTTTTCAATCTTTCTTTTCATTTCCATTTCATGCCAGAATATATAAGCTACTTCAGGGTTAGGACCATACAGAATCTGGCATATAATAAAAGTTAGTTACTGCTCTATCCATCTTGCTATCTAGTTCTTTCTTACTTTTATCAAATATAAAAATGAGAGGAATAAACAATGACATCACCATCACTGATTCATATTCATGAATTTCAAACTATCAAGATTTGAAAACCATGTTACTCACACTCCTTTCCCTCCTTCCCCCTGAAAGTACCCAGCACACAATAGGCTGATTTTAAAGACTAATTCACTTATGATCTGAGAGAAGATGTGGCCCTCCTGATTTCCCACCATGCAGCCTCTCCCTGGCTTGGCCCATCCTGAAACATCCCAAGGAGCATCCGTAGAATAAGGATGCCCCATATTGCCCATCACATGGCATTGATCATCTGTGCGAAATACCTCAATGGGTCTATCTCTATATGGAGATTTTTCCACTACAACTTTCTACAACAGCACAAAGGCCACGGTGTCTCTAAAGAACAATGTCACAGCTCTCCTATATTGTGATGAATGGTTTTATTCCAGGCTTCCTCAGGGAGATCATGTCCTTTACTATGGGTTTCTTTCTACTGTTTACCTTCAGCGTCATAGCACGAGCTTCATGTCTTATTTTCTATTATTCTTGGCCCTCATCTTGTGAGCACAATATTCTACTGTGATTGACATTGCTCTGGACATGAACCTGGGATGAAAGTCACATGGGACCTGTCGGGTTCCATTAAATCTGTATCTTCGACCAGGAGCAGACTCTCTTCACTCAAACATGTTTCACATCTTTTGGGAAGTCAGAGAATTTATGTGAATTAACCAAAAAAGGTCAACTGAGAAATTATCTATAAAGGGCTCAGCAGAGTGCCTGCCAGATAGCAGGTGCTTAATAAATGCTTGAGTCCTCTCCACTTCTCTTTAAGTTACTACAAACTACTGGTGTGACCTTACCCAAGGAACTTCCCATCTCTGAGCCATAGTTTCTTACTTTATGAAATGAAGGACAGGGACTCAAGAAGCTTTGGCAACACTGTTAGTTCAGAAATCCTGGGGATCTGAAATGGTCCTTTGTGCTAGTAGAGATGTTGCCTCTTGGGTTGTTGGGGGAGGGGAGCATCTTTATGTTCCTCCAGGAGCAGAGACTGCAGCTTTCTGCTGGCTATGCATTTAGTCAGGCTCTGAGAGTGGATCACTTCACTGGAAACAGCTAATTCCCTTTGCAGCTCCCTTTATGCTTTGTCAGCTTGGGTTGGATTAACATTTTCGGTCTTGTGTAGGCTGTCCCATACTCCTCTGTAGGATCCCCTGGAAGTTTTTTGGTTTCATCAATGAATAGAGCCCAAGTTCCCTTTTTGCAAGACACTAAGTGTTGATCATCACCCCCCGACATAATATTCAATTCTTCAGGAATGGAAAAAAAATGTCTGTAGATTCTTAGAACATGGGCCTGCCTTTGTAAACATACTCCAGAATCTTTTATGAGGAAGCCCCATGTTGTCAGCCGTGCCCGAGATCGCAAAGCTGTTCTTTATACATTGATGACAAAGCCTCTTTGTCCCGAGTCACTTTAGGGTCTGAAGTCACAAAGACGACATGGAAACATCCGAGTCACAATAGAAAACACCATTGCGTCCCATGGCCAATATGAGAGGATCCGCATGTGTTCCGGCCACCGCAAGGCATCAGAAGCATCACGGCACGGCTGACAAAGTGGGGCTTCCTCATAAAAGACACTTCACGTAAAATTGCTTTTTGTATCCACAAAACCCTGACGTATTTTAGCACCAAGACACAGAAATCTGAAGAACAATCTAAAGAGAGGAGCTGGAATAGCGGGTTTTAGAGTATGTCCTGAGGGCCCTTCTCCACACTGAGCCTTGAATTCTAGTAGCTGCCATCCTGTGGTACTTGCTGTAGATTTACATCGGTTTCTATTTTATTGCTTAATTCTTTGAGCAGCACAAATGCCACGGCACTTTGGAAATGGATGCTGTGGGGTTGGGGGACTTGAAAACCTCAGATCTCTAGGTCTTCCATCTAGCAGCAAAGTGTGAAGAGAAAGAAATGACAGCTAAAGGGCAATGGGAATGAACACTACAAAACAGAATCAAGCAACTAACATGAGGAACAATTATGTCCAAAGAATAAACCATCCTACTTTAGCCTTCAGGTGCAGTTTCTTTTGTCCCTCAAAAGGCTTTGGTCTCCCCATCTCCCTTTAATTACAGTAAATAAATTGTGAAAATCCCAGCATTTATATAAAATATGAATCCTCAGTGTTACTTCTGACAATGACTCCTAAATCCTAAAATTTGGGCTCACCCGGTCTCTGCTCACCTGTCTCACACAGCAAGTGTCCATCCTCCGGGGCTTAGCTGCATTCAGTTTTTAGGTGCTCCTCTCCTTGATGTGCACCTGTTCCTTCTTTTCTCCCTTTTCTGCCAATCCAGCTAGTGATGGCGAGGCATCTACTTTTCCACTCTTTGTTCTTGAGTTTCTTCCTCTCTGTGTCCCTCTCTGCTTCTGCCTTGTCTCTCTTTGTCTCTGTCTCTGTTTCTCTTTCTCTGTCTCCATCTCTCTATTTGTCTCTGTTTCTCTGTTGGTCTCTATCTCTCTGTATCTGTCCCTATATCTTTGTCTATTTCTCTGTCTCTGCCTCGTCTGTCTCTCTCTGTTGGTCTGTGTTTCTCTATGTCTCTGTCTCTCTCTCAGAGAAATATTATCTCATTTTATTCTCACAATAATGCTGTGAGAGTGATGTTCCTGATTCTAGGTTTAGCACTGTACCCACTGAGCTGCCTCCTACATGAGGATCAGTCACTTGTCCTCTCAATGTTCCGTGATGGAAACTACAACATGGAGAGACCCACTTGCCTGGTAAAGTGTGTTTGCTCCTCCGGAAGCTGCATGGGCCCAGTCCCTGTCCCTGGCTTATAAATGCCTCTGATTGACCTTTTCCTCCCTTCCTAGTGTGGCCCCAACCATTCTTCTGTACTTGTTGTAACTCCTCCCTTTTTTGCACACACTTGTGTAAACATCCCAGTTCTTTCCATCCCTCACACATGACCGTCCTCTTCTCCTTCCTGTAACTCTGCTCTCCTTGTCTCCAAAAGGCAGCAGCTTCTCCCCCTCACCCCCATCCTTCATAAATCCTTCTGGCATCATTGTTCAGTCTCCAGGAGTTTGCTCCTTATTCCACCACAAGACATTTAGGGAGCAGATGAACTGACAGGGCACATAGAGGGTCTTTCTGGGAATGGAGAACCTTTGGTTGCAGAGGCTGTTTGAGCTTTATTTTAGAATCTTCCCTCACATAACATGGAGGTAGCGGATAAGGGAAGCTTGTTGCTTGAGTAATTGGTATCCGATCATTTTCGAGCTCATTAGAGTGGTGGAAATGGCCTTTCATTTTGGCCAGACTTCTAAAGAAGAAAATATATCAAGCAAACCAAGTTGACATCATCCCTTGGAAAGCTGACCCGGTTTCTAAGTTAGAGCCCCAGTGTGGCGTTTTGAGGTTCAGAGAGATAAGGAGAAGCTTACTTCACACACACACACACACACACACACACACACACTCCTGGCATAGAGATCTGGCTCTATTTAAGAAAGTGCATTTTGATCCCGAGGGAATTTGGCAGATCCTGAAATGATAACTGCGGTGTAAGTAACAGTGCCTTAGCTCCAGCACGGAGGGGAGGGAGCCAGGGGTCGGGGGGCTTCTCAGCACTGCAGCTACCAGCCAAGGGATTTGGGAAAACGGAATCTGGAGAAATGTTAGCTGCTGCTGGCAGATATGCCAAGGGAAAGATGGAGAGAGAAATCAGTAAATTAGAAGGCCTGCCAAGCTAAAATCTCACTAAGAAAACAGATTCCAAAGCTTGAAAAGAAAACTGGGAAAAGACCCCCAAATGATCATGTAAACACTGGATGGGCAAAAGTCACTTTGTGCCAAGGGACTCTTAACCTGGAGGGGACACTAATAAGGACTAATACCGTCTGTACAGCACCTAAGATACTCCTTTTATCCACTTGATATTTGGATTCTCCAAAGCACAGCTCCAGATTTCTCTGAGATCCATCCAGTACAAACAGAAAGGAGAGAAAGGGGAAACAGAGGTAGGGACAAAAGTATGTGACCATGAGAGGGAAAGGGAAAAGAGGAAAGGGAGGGAGGAGGGAAGAGAGGGATGGGGGAGGTAGGGAGCTCGGGAAAGTAGATGATTTGAGATTTGTGGGTAAATTTTGCTGAGAGAGAGAGAGGGAGGCATACAGACACAGATACACACAAACACACACACACACAGAAACAAAGAGACAGAGAGACAGAAACAGAGAGAGACAGAGACAGACTGACAGGAAAAGAGAAGAGAAACAAACAGAAACAGAGAGACAGACAGAGAGACAGTGACAGGAAGAGAGAAGAGAGACAGAGACAGAAACAGTGGCTATGTGGTTTAGATTGAGGAAGACCTGAGTGAAATCCCATCTCAAAGACAGTCTGCCTGGGAGACTCAATGTCTTAGACAATGCTCTCCGATGAGAAAGTTGCTGAACAGCTGCTGACTGGCACTGACAGATGGAGTTTCCTCTTCAGGAGTCTCTTACAACAATGAAATCGCTGGTCTGGACAAAATCCAAACCAAATGCATGTTCAATTGTGTTTGGAGTCACAATGAGTTGACAAGTGGAAGGCAAAATTACAACCACCATCCCCTAATGATGGCCTACTCCAACACCTGGGGACCCAAGACTGTAGGACAGTCCCCACATTCAGCCTTCTATGGTACAAGTGAGCTTTATTGTCCTTAACCAGATCTTGAGGCCCCCGGGTTTGCAGAAAGTGATGAATTGCCTGTTACAACATTTCCAAGAGTGTTGGGGAAAAATCATTCTTTGACAAAAAAAGACATGGGATTTTAGGTAGAAGGAGAGAAGGGATATATTTTGAAATGGAGAAATATACATATACATACACATATGTGTATGTATATTATATATACATATATTTAGAAATATATAAAATATTTACTTAGAAATGTGTGTGCATGTATGTGTGTAAATAGGCAAACATTTAAGTGACTTGTTCATACAGTTTAAGTGATTGTTTTACAGTCAGTAAGTGTCTGAGGCTGGATTTGAACTCAGTACTTCCTAATTCTAAGCCGGGCAGTCTATCACATCACCACATAGCCACTGTTTCTGTCTCTGTCTCTCTTCTCTCTTCCTGTCACTGTCTCTCTGTCTGTCTCTCTGTTTCTGTTTGTTTCTCTTCTCTTTTCCTGTCAGTCTGTCTCTGTCTCTCTCTGTTTCTGTCTCTCTGTCTCTTTGTTTCTGTGTGTGTGTGTGTGTTTGTGTGTATCTGTGTCTGTATGCCTCCTTCTCTCTCTCTCAGCAAAATTTACCCACAAATCTCAAAGAACCTGAAATCAACCTAGAGGAAATGAATTGGTTCGAGTCACAAATTAGTGAAGTGACTGAGAATCAAGCATAAAATTCAGGTTCTCCAATTCCAGGCCCAATGTGAATCTTTCTTTTTATTGGAATTCTCTTGTCTTTATATGTCCCAGATCGATACCCATGCTAGAGAATCCTGTGATCCCTCAGTCCCTCACCAACCATTAGGTAGTAGAGTTTTTGCTCCAAATTTAAAGATTGGGTTCTGAGGGCATGTGGAATCCCCTTGGTTATGAGCACTGGCTCTTCTCAGGACTAGAAACTTAAAGGAAATCACCAGAAGCTGTGTGTTTAAAGCAGAAATGGCTTTCCTAGGGATATTAAGCTGGATGCACTCTCAGAAACCTAAAGCTGGTCACCAGGAATGAACCCCTAGAGAAAAGCAAGCAGCCAAGGTGCTCACAGAAAGACACCTTCACCAAACATCGGGCTTTCCTTAGGAGGCAGTGGGGCACAAGCCCAAAGCCAGAACTTCAGGGACAGGGGATGGGGGCTGGTTTGCTCCAAGACCGGAGGAGAACTACATTCTGCTACCCAGAGAAAGACTAACTAGCTTCTGGCAGCCATGGGGAATCACAGACCCAACACTAGCATACAGTCAATATAATCTAAAGTGAATACAAACATACTGGAGCTAATCACGCCATAATAGAAGCTCCCCTGAATCTTACACAGACACTTTTGGAAGTATCCCCAGCAGCAGTGCTCATGATTCTACCAGAGAAATAATGGAATATAGCTGGCTAATTAGATGCACAAACAAATATGTTCATGTAGAAATGCTTCCCTGTCTGTCTGTATATTGCCGTGCTGTAGTACAATGGCTGGAAATCAGAGAATTGGCTTAGAGTGATGAGGACCTGGACCCAAGGTCCACCTCTGACACTGCTGGCAGTAAGACCCTGGCAAGTCATTTAACTCCTTGGTGACCAATAACTATAAATTGTAGAGCAGGAGTGAATTCTGCAACCCTAGAGGGGATTTCTTCATTAGACTTCCTTACATAGTTAAAATCGTAGATACAGAAAGGAAAGGAAAGAAATGAGGGGAAAAAAGAGAAAAGAATAGAAAAGAAAGAAAAAAAGAAATGAGTAGCACTATATTTCTATTTGTATCTAATCTAGGGCTGGGTTAGTGTCAGTTGATTATATGCACACATACATGTGTACAAACAAATTCACATTCAACGTTACATAAGGTCATCTGCTTCATCATTAATAACATTCATATCCACTTATCACTTTAAATGTCAACAAAGGGTAAGAGAGAAGCCTTGGAATTCACTCAGATTTGCATTCCCATAACATGAATATGTTTCAAAAACAGATTCAAAGTCCTCATGTCATGAGCACTGAACAATATGATAAATAAGAATGAGATAAGATCTTACTGGGGAGGCAATTACTCATGGGTGGGAGACCAGTGTCAGAATCAGCTGCCTCTGCAGTTGGGACTTTCTTTGACCATCATCCCAACATTTAAGAGTGGTGGGGAAATGCCATTCAGTAACAATAACTGAGATCTACTGTGGCACTTTAAGGGATACAAAATACATTACGCACATTTTCTTTATCAAAGAACACCCATTCTTTATGTGAATGACATCTCCCAAGTCCCATGTTAGGTCCCATATAAGAGCAAACATGAGCTAGACTTGCCCTCAGGGAGCTTATATTCTACCCTATTTGAGCCACAAAACAACTTTGCATTGTAGGTTCTGCAGGTATTGTTTTCTGCCTTTTATTGGAGCCCCATGGGCTGGATGTGGTCACGGAACATCTGAAGGGCAGAGGAAGGACTCAAACCCAGATCTCCCTGAGTGCAAGCCAGCACTTCTCTGTCACTCTCACCTCTTGTTTCTACTTCCCTGTCATGAATAACAAATCAGCCATTGATCACTTTGTCCTTGCTCCATGACGTGGTCGTACAAGAATGTACACGTGTGCCTTCAGCCATAACCTTGTATCTTAAAATAGCGAAAATAAATCAAGCATTTGTTGAGAAATTGTGTTTCGCCCAGGAAACACTTTCTAACAAACACCCCGAGTTCCCACTCTTATAGAGCCATAGTACAGATTCACCTACTCTCCCCTCTCCCAGGTTTTTTTTTTAATTGTTGGTAGATTGTAAATATAAAGAGAGTAGTCTTAGTTTCAATAATGCTTCAGACATATGTTTCCTGGCCTTTGAATGTATTCTTTTTTTCATTGTCTTACTTTGCATCTTAAACCAAGAATTGTAGTAGAGGAATAAATAACCATTTAAAGTAATGAATCATACAGAAAAGATATTTTAAGAGAAAGATAGAATTATTCAGATTATTTTTCATGACCTTTAGATCACAAAGAAACATTCCATTGTATAATTATGGGCAAGGCAAGGGTTTAGGGAAGAAGGATCTTCAGATATTTTTCCTTAGGGAAGACTCTAGGGAAAGAGAATGGTTTTACATATACATGGGGGCTTATGGTGGTTTTATTCCCTTAATGGTTGTAGTTCCACTGAGGAGATTTTCCAACATTGGCTACTCTCATTCTCAGATGAATATAAACAATTGGTTCCCAAAGGACTGTTCTTGTACGCTGACTAGCTTCATAGGATCTGCCTGAGAATTATGAATATTGGACTGTTCACTTTAACAACTGCTGTCTCTGTGAATCCATCCATTTCCTGAGATCCGCCCACAATACAGCACCCCCTGAAAGGTCTGAAGTAATCGCTATAAATGTCTGCTCCTTAATTAGTATGGTCAGGACCACAAACAGAAGCCAGATTGAGTGAAGGAACTACCCAGGGGATAACTTGTATCATTACTTTTTTGTTACCAAAGTTTGGAGCGACCTGGTCTAAAAGGGTCAGTAAAGTCTGATTAAAATAGCTCATTTTTTTCTGGTCAAGATTACCCAAGGCAGTTGGATCTTCTGGGACAGCTACTGTCTCTTGATTGCGAGAGGGAACATAATCAGCCACATCTGAAATATGACCCGCTTTCTTTAGCTGCAGATCCATCTTTTCTCATGAGGATTGTTCCTGCCCCACCCCATTCCCTACAATAAAGCAATAAATAGGATGTCCACCAATCACGGTTGCCTTACATTTGGTAGCAGAGATCCAAAAGACATACTGTTAGGCCAATCAGAAGGAAGACGACACAGAGACTGAAAAGCCACAGTGGACCCTCACTCTGGATTTTACTGATTTATCTGTTTGTTTATTTGGGGAGCAAAAATGGAGGCAGATTATAAGATTTTTTTATTAGTAGGTTGAATGCCTTTACTATTAAATGGCATCTCACACAGAGAATTGCTTTAGTCTGCCCTTTGTTAAATTCTGCTTGTGATATCCCAAAACTTGTATATGGAAGGAATAGCCATGGAGAACTCCAGCTTCAATTATAAGTTAACATGAGAAAATGAGGAAGAGTAGCCTGAGCAAACAGAAAAAAGAAACTATTCATACTATAGGTCATACTGTTGTAATGGAATTCAGGACCATTTCCTAGATATCTCTAAAGGGGAGAAATTCTAATTCAACAGAACAGAGTTTGATTCAAATGTCACAAGATGTTCAAAAGGACTGAATGATAGAAATATCTTTCTCTAACAAAAGGACAGAGCCATTGGAAAAAATGCACAGGAGATATGGTAAAAGTGAGGAATATGCAAGCAAGATAATTTTGACAATAACATTGATTTTTACACATTTTTAAAATAAGCTCTATGTGAGAGAGATACTCAATTCCCTATGCAGTCTTTTTTTGTTAATTTTTTGTATAGGTAAAATATTTGTACTTATTGCTTTTTGCCAAGTTGAAAACAACAACAGCAAAATTAAAATTTGAAAATATCATATACTGTTTAAAAAATGTGAAGATATTGGTTGCACAGGAATATACTTTTACCTCCCTAAGCTATTTAGGAGAAAGGTCTATGTCTGTCATTTCAAGGATAAATCTAAAGAAAATATAAAGTTTACTCAGGGTATTTTCTGGACAGCATCATATTGTCATAGTTACAGATCTGAATGAATAATACAGAAATAGAAAATAATATAGAAAACATATAATATAGAACAAATATAGAATGAAAAATATAGAAAATTTATGGGTCAATATATTCATTGCACACATATGCATACATGCCAATTTGACTCCATAGTACAAAATATGGACCAAAAGGCACTATATATATATATATATATATATATATATATATATACACACACACACACACACACACACACATATATATATATACACATACATATACACACACATATTAAAATTATGTGTAAATAATCTTGAAGATTTTTTCAATGACCTTTTCCATTTTTAGGGGGAGATATTTCTATCACTCACTCCTTTTGAACATCTTTGATTCCATTCTGTTGAATTAGAATTTCTCCCCTTTAGAGAGAGATGTCTAGAAAAAGGGATCCTTTGTATTACACAAAGATTTTCTAAAAATACACACCAACCCATCTATAAATATAGCAAGGACACTAATATTCAAAAAGAGTATTTTACCATTGTCATGGAGTATGTCCTGCAGGATCAAGGAGGTGGCAGAGTAAAACCACGATGGATTTGGACCTGAATACAAGGTCATATCCTGCCTCAACTACTTGATGGCTTATGTGACTGTGGCCTAATCTCAGAATCTCACTTTCCCCATCTACAAAATGATAATAATAGTAACAATGCCCTCCGTCTCATTGTTGTGAGGACTAAATGAAATAATATATGTAATGTTTCAACCTTAAAGTTCTATACAATGCTAGTCATTATTATCAAAAAAAATAATATCCAAGCAGAAGAGAAATGTCTATCTATAATGAGACATTACATATTTCTGTTTGCGAATAATAGTGCGTTATTAGCCTTGGAAAACTGTAGACATTTCTTAAAAATAGCCATAGTCAAACAAAAGAGACTGGCCATTCTAGCAAATTGCCAAGTTCCTTAAAAAGAATATTGTTCAGTTCATAACATCCAGAGGTATTGCCAGACAATAATGTGCTCATCAGAATCTTTATCTTGTATAAGTGTAGAAGAGAGAAAATGTTGCTGAGAGTGAATAAAAGAAAGAGAACATGCTGGATCATGTTTGGGAAATCGATCGATATGTTCATTGATACTAAGCAGCTTATCACTGAAAAAACACAAGCAAAGTCTTCCCAGAAATATATTATTGTGAATCAAAAATACCTCACACTCTGAGAAAAAAGGTGAGTAGTGAGGGTAGTTAAGTTATAGTTTATTAACTAATTATAATGTAGAAGTCAATATGGTACATAGGGCATTGTAAAGGATGTATAGCCAGAAAATATTAGACTGTTTATCAAGGATAAGGGTAACAATAAGATGCATATAAGAACTGAAAGAAGTTCAGAAGGGGATGCAGATAAATGGAAACATTTTTGTTACTCTCATGTTAAATGTAATTTACTTTACTAAATTTTATTTTTTATTAATATAATATTAATAACTTTATTAAATGTATATAACAGATGCCCATATTTCCTATAAAATCATGTATCTGTTCTCAGATTAGTGAGAGGTTCATGTATCTTGGGCTTGTAATGAAAAAAGAAAATTATATTAAAAAGAAAACAGGAAAGGATAACAGATGGACAACTCAAATCATCTGTTGGTATCCATGAAATATTAAAAGGAGCACAGGCAAGGGTCCAGTGTGTTAGGCAGAAAGGCCTATTTTCTAAGATTCATGTAAATTCATGGTCAATAAATCATCCAGGATGAGAAGTTAAAAATAAGGTTCATTATATAACAGTAATAAAAACCCCACACCCAACATGATTCTGTTCAGAATTCTAAAGGATAACAGCTTGTGTTGAAAATGACACAAACCAGAGAAAATGTACAGTGATGGAAGTATCCTTGGAAATGCTATAGGAACTAGATCTTCCTTAAAGGCTCAGAATAGTTGCTTCATTGGGATTTAAGTTTTCCTCATCTTCTAGGAATCTTTGACTTTCTGAACAAGAGGAGAAACTGATACTCCGGGTCCTGATGGCAACCAAATGCCAAGACATCAGTAAGTGGGATAATGGGATTCTGTATCATCTAGTCAATCTGATTGTAGGATCAGAAGTTTGTAGTGAAAGGAAATGTACAAGTTCCCTAGTCAGGACCCACAAAAAAAAGAAAGAAAAGGAAACTGAGGGTGAGAAAAGAAAAGTGTTTTGTTAAAGCACAAGTGACCAAGTCCAACTTCTAATGAACTCTGTTTTCAACGCACTTCGGCCCATCACATCCCCTATCCTTTATGCAGCTCGTTTTACATATTTGTTTGCTTGGTGTCTCCTACTTTAGCTGGAGAGCTCCTTGCAGGCAGAAACTAATTTTTTTCTATCTTTTTTTCTTTCTTTCTTTTTTTAAATTCTCCAGCACTCAGCAGAATGACACTGTCAGAGATTCATATTTTGTGTTGTCCAATCGTCGTTCCATCATTTGTATTCTACTTTGCACTGTACCTATTTTCAAAGTTATTAATTACATGAAGGCTGCTAAATTTCATGCAAAATGCGCAGTTAAGTATTCACAGTTCATAAAATGTTGTAATAGTCAATGTTCCCAACAGACATTTTAAATGGTCCCTTCCATTACAGTAAATCTGTATCAACTACCAAGAAGTCATTAAGATGTGATTGTCCATATTTTCCAAGTCTTAGAACTGATTAATATTGAGAACATAGCAAAGTTATTTCTCCCCTTTGGTGCTAAAGAGTCTCACAGCATTTACTTAAGAAACCTATGGATATGTCTACTGTCAAATACAGTCACTCAAATGAAGATGGCAAATGTAAAACATAATTTGGGGCATTTTACATATATATTTATTATATTTTGTTATGTATATTATTATATACATATATTGTATTATACATATATATGTATTATGGTTTTGATGTTGTTGAGATTTTTTTTTTAATTTTTGAAACAATTTGGGCAGGATCGTGAAGTCATAGAAAGCCAGCCTTAAAGTCAGGATTTGGGCACAAGACTTATCTCTGATACATGTTACCTATGAGATCTTGACCAAGTCACTTCATCTTAAAGAGCTCAGGGGAACACCAAGGTTATAAGTTAGAGCTGACTTATTTACCTACAGTTGGACGAAGGCATTTCCTTAGCAAGAGCTCCCTATTCCAATATCACAGGTTGGCACCAAACCCTTCCACCCCTAATCCTTAAAATAATTAAATGAAACTCTTGGCAATGTAGTTCCAGTTCTTAAAAGAGAGGGCATATTTTTAAAGACTTCTGAACCATAACAAGGCACATACATAAGACCCTGGTGGGAAAGAACATGGCATTAAGTAAAAAACAGAAAATAGAGCAATTCATCAACTTGCTGTTCTGAGGCAAGACATGAGATCCCGGATTATGAAGAAAATTCCACTCCCAGAAAATAATAAAAATGGCCAGATGGCCCCAACTGAGTATTTTTAAAGTATTTTAATCATTTGAAAGCTTGTCATTGGGACATATTTCTTTTCCAAAAGAAACTCATGGGGGAAAGTATCTTTGGCCCTGAATCATGTTGATAAATAAACTTATCTTTACTTTATATTTTGAGAGGAGCATCCAAATTGTTGGGTCACAGAATCCAAAACCAAACATTTTTCCTCATTTCAGTTGAGTTGACTGTAATATAATAAAAGGGATGCTTTGTGGTCAGGGGTCGCATTTAGGTGGGAAAAATAAGTGAATGTGTACGTGAAAAGATTCGAGATTTCACTTAGAGATTTCACTGGTTCTCAAAGTGTGGAAGTCTCGGAAACCTTTTCAGAGGGTCTACAAAATTCAAAGATTAGCTTTTATTTCTAACATGGTAAATATCTATAAATATAACCAAGATAAACAAAAACTCCTTGAATAGATCTTTAATTTTTTTTTTTCTGAGACAATTGGGGTTAAGCGACTTGCCCAAGGTCACCCAGTCAGGAAAGGTTAAGTGTCTGAGATCGGATTTGAACTCAAGTCCTCCTGACTTTAGGGCTGGTGCTCTATCCACTGCACCACCTAGCTGCCCCAAATCAGATCATTGCCATTTTGAGCCAAAGGTGACTGTTGAAGGCCTCCCTACATTGCCACAAATGTGACCCAAAGGTGCCCAGTGCATCCTATTAATGGCTGCCACAGCTCTATTTAAATAAACACTATTTGCTCTTTCCAAAAATGTGCATGTGGTAGGAAAACAGGATATCACCGCAGGTTACTCTGGTATAGCCCAGTTCCCTACCTTCGTCAACATCTTTAGTAGTCAAAAACTATAATAATAATCATCATCATCATCATCATCATCATCATCCTGTTGCCTACCTGGTGACGCTCTCAGATGTTAGCTAGACCTAACAGAGAGGAGATGGACTCAAGATGAAGAATAAGACATACGTTTTCCAACCTGGCCAATGTGAGGTTCTGCTGCATTTTTCTTGATTTTGCATATTTATTACACGAGTTTTGTTTTGTTTTTTTTTTTTATCAAAAGAGGGTAATGGGAAGTAGATAAAATAATGTACATTGCTACCAAAAATCAAAACAAATCAAAACAATAAAAGGAGACATATAGGACATCATTAGGCTTGTATTCAAAGTTCTTCTGGGTTGGCAGGTCCTGCCAGAACTATTGCTAAGCTAGTACAGATGCTGAGAATTCACAATTACCTCCATATTATCATGCGGCAGCAGAGCCCCAAAAGGCTTTCCTTTTCTTCTTAAATCCAAATTCTACCTAAGAAGGTCTTCATTGCAATAGAGGCTGATACTTAACACATTTCATAATGGCAGGTCTAGCCCAATTATCATTCTTGTCATTACTTACTTGTTTCTCTTTGTTTTCATGTTTTGGTCTTCACTTTCGTCTTCTGCCTCAGATCCATCACTTTTGTCTGCTAAAAAATATGAGGTGAAATATTCATTATTTGCCAACTACCCTCTGAAGTTCTTGATAATAAGCAGCATACAATAATTTAAAAGTTAAGATATAAAGCTACAAGGAAATATATTTTCTTTATTTCTTTTTTAAATTAATATTTTGTTTCCCCCGAATTACATGTAAAAACAACTTTTAACATTAGTTTAGGAAAAAAATTAGTTGCAGATTATCTCCTTTCCTTCCTTTCCCCCCCGTGAGAAAGTAATCAATCTGTTATAGATCATACATGAACAGTCCTGCAAAACATAGGAAATAAAGCTTCTTAATGATCATGATCAATACAACTGTGCATTGTATGTCTGTTTCTTTCTTTCCTTTTTCATCTTTATCTCTTATCATTTTGTTTCTCTGTCTTACTGTTTTTTTGTTTCTCTCTGCTTTTCTCTGTTTGTCTCTTCTTCTCTGTACGGCTCTCTCTCTCTCTCAGTGAGTATCTGTCTCTGTCTCTCTGTGTCTGTCTATCTCTGCGTCTCTCTGTGTTTCTATCTCTGTCTATCTCTGTCTCTTTGTGTATATGTTTCTCTGTCTCTGACTCTGTCTGTTTCTCTCTGTCTCTCTGTGTGGGTCTGTCTGTCTCTATCTTTGCCACTCTTGGTGTGTCTGTCTCTCTATTTGTCTTTCTCTTTGCCTGTCTCTGTGTCTATTTGTCTCTGCCTCTTTCTATCTGTTTCTCTGTCTCTGAATACGTGTGTGTCTCTCTCTGCTTGTCTCTGTCTGTCTCTCTCTCTGCCTCTCTGTGTTTCTGTCTATTTGTCTCTCTGCCTGTCTCTGGGTGTCTATTTGTCTCTGCCTCTTTTTGTCTGTCTCTGTCTCTGTGTATGTGTGTGTGTGTGTGTCTGTCTCTCTCTGCCTGTTTCTGTCTGTCTGTCTCTCTCTGTGTGTGTTTGTGTGTCTCTGTTTGGGTCTCTGCCTGTCTCTGGGTGTCTATTTGTTTCTGCTTCTTTCTGTCTGTCTCTCTGTCTGTCTCTACCTGTCTCTGTTTGTCTCTATCTGTCTCTCTCCTCCGTACAATAGGAGCCTGATTGTCTGATTACTAGCCCTGATTTTATCCAGCTCCTCCTAACTCTCCCTGTGAAGTCATTTACAGGGGCTGGCAGGAAGCACCAGGAGCTTTTCTCCTTCTTCATTGCAGAATCAAGTCTCTGGAGCCAGGATTGGCCATAATTTCCCTGCCATGGAGGGCACATCCCATGCTTTGATCAGGACCGAAGGCTGGCCTGGCTGGCCTAGCTGGCCGGCAGAGAGAGCCGAGTGTGGCAGGACTAATGTTTCTTCTGAGAACAAACCTCGGATCCTCTCTCACTTCCTCTTCTCTGCCAGTGCCCTAAGGGGCAACATCCAATTCATTTTCCAGTCTCTTTCCTCTAGTCCATTTTCCCAGCCCTGAGAATGGAAAAATAGATTGCTTGCTGCTGCTGTGTAATAGTGCACTTGTTCCTCCAAAAATGTGTTTCCTTCACAAAGTAAAATCAGCACAGAAAATATAGCCCTTTCCTTCAATGCTGAAGAGGTGGGGGCCGTAAATGTTTAATGAGGCTTAGGGAAAGGGAGGGAGAGAGGGCTTTTGGGTTTGGTATTCGTCTCCCAGTGGGAGAAAGAAGGCCAAGTGGAGGGATTCTAGCGTGCCGCTATTTCTTTCCTGACAGGCTGGATGAATCCGACGAGTTCACTGACATAAGGATGCTCTTCCGTTTGCCCGCTCTCTCCTCTCAGTGTAGCTGGAAAGGTGCTTTCTCATTAAATATGTCACATGAGGGGCAGAGGGGAAATGATGTGGGCATCGCAGCACTTGCTAAATCACCTTCCAACCCGCAGCCCAAACACGGGTCATTGTGTCTCTCATTTGTCTCGTCTGATCTCCCGGAGGAAGCTTGAACATGAGACCTCTCTCCATAATGAATGTGGAGTTTATGGAAAAGGCATTGATTTCTGCCACGCCGAAGCCCTTCACACCTTTATCTTGGATAGAACTTGACAACTCCCCATCCAGGCTTGCCGAGAATCTCAATAAACGGGGCCACTCCCTTTCAGCCAGCTCCTCTCTCCCCCGATCCCGAGCACAGAGCCCTTCGCTAAGAAAGGGAGACAGATGAGAGGTCATCATCATGGACGCGCTTAACGGTATCATCAGAGATAATCTGGACAGAGTCAGAGTCCATTTTTCAGATTAATGGCGGTCAATGCCAAATGATACATACCTGGTGTGTGAAGACACGATTACTCAACACTTCTACACACTGGCTTCGATTATTTATGTCCTAAGCAGGTTTGGACAATGTTCCTCCACAATCTCTCTTTCCATAAGGGCCCATTACTTGGCAGAGACTGCCGCTGGGCAGTAAAGCTGACTGGTACTCATAAACTGGGGGACAAAAGAACCCTGGGTCCCAAAGACTAAAGCAACACCACAGAAACTTTAGAGGGTCCCATCAAGCTAGAAAGGGCTTGAATCCGGACCCAGGGACATATTCCGGAACCACAGAATCATAGAAGAGGAGCATTTGAAGAAACCTCTGTGCCCTCTAGTACAATCCATAGGATGAATAGCACAGCCAGCAGGATTCACTCAGTCCTAAAAGCCCTCAGTACTCTGGGAGGTGGCCAATCCCATGGAGCCCAGCTCTCATTTGGAGAGAGATCTCCCTAGATTCAGTTTCTTTGTCATGCTCATTTCTTCCTCTTAGCCCTCTCATCTGGGGTACTCAGAACCACTCCTTGGAGGATAACAACATTTCAGATGCTTAAAGGCAACTGTCTCATTCTTTTTTAAAGAACAGGATGGGTGTCCGTCTTTGGTCCAGTTTGAGCATTCCTATTTGCTTCAAGGGATTCTTACATGGCATAAATTTAAAGCCCTCCCATCCAGGGGACCCTACTCTTTAAGCTCCCTTAAATTGTGCTGTCAAAACTAACCAAAAACCTCATGTGAAGTTCTGATGAGGGAAAAAAAAGTTAAAGGGATTTTCACATCACACTCATCTTAAGGCAGCCCCATTTTTAAAATAATTCTTTAAAATTGCTTTTTCCCAAATTATATCTAAAAGGCATAATTCATTCATTAGGCATGAATACCAAAAGAGAATTAAAAAAAAAAAGGAAATCACCTGTATGAACATAAAATATTCATAGGCATTCTCTTCTCAGGGCAAAAAAAAAAAAAAATGGAAACTGAATGGATGCCCATCAATTGGGGAATGGCTCAATACATTGTGCTATGTGTTTGTGATAGAATGTTATCATTCTTTGGGAAACGATGAGCAGGATGTTCTCAGGGAAAAAAAAACCTGGAAAGTCCTCTCTGAACAAAGTGAAATAGTAATCGTAATGTTCTGATATGAGCAGATGTAAATGACTTTGCTATTCTCAGTGGTACAATCATCTACAACTACTCAGAACGACTTATTATGAAAAATCTTCTCCGTACCCAGAGAAGAAACTGATTGTGTCTGAATACAGATTGAAGCATTCTCTCTTTCCCTCTGTCTTTTTAACAATTTTTATTGAAGGTTTTTATTTTCATTAGGGTGGGAGATCTGTCTTCTTTTACAACCTGACTTTTATGGAACTATTTTTTTTTTATAACTTTATATGTGTTTTTTTAAATAATGGGTGGGAACAAGAGAGAGAACTTAAAAATCTAAAAAAGAAACAAATCTAAAAAAAATTGGTTTGAATGTTAACTGGGGAAAATATTAAATAAATTAAAGGAAAAAATAAAAAATATTACATGTAAAAACAATTTTAGCATTTTTCCCTCCAAATTTGGATTCAAAATTCTCTCCCTAACCCCATCATTGAGAAAGCAGGAAATTTGACAACATCCCCTCCAATCTTTGCAATTTTTCTGTTCTGTTACATTAGCCAACCTGACAGTTGTGAGCCAGAAATTCAGAGTTGTTTCAATTTGGATATCTCTCATCAATATTGAGTTAGAGTATTTTAATATGATTGCATAGAGTTTTAATTACTTTGTCTGAAAACTGCCTCTTCAATCTTTTGACCATTTATCAATTGAGGAAAAGCTCTTATTTCTATAAATTTGACTCCATTTTCTATACGTTTCAGAAATGACATCTTTATCAAAGAAACTCACTGTAATATTTTTTCACAGTAATAAGTACCAACTATGTATTTCCCTCCATCCTATTTTCTCCTCATTTATCTTACTTTCTCTCTACTTTCACCCTCTCCATTCTCGACTTAATAGTATTTTATTTTTTCCAATTACATATATAATGTTGTAATAATGAGAAAGTCATTAGGACTACTAAATATATAATTTTCCCATATAGAAATATAAGCAATGTAACCTTATTGAATCCATTGTGATTTCCTCTTCCTGTTTACTTTTTTATGCTTCTTTTTCATCTTGTATTTGAAAGTCAAACTTCTATTCATCTCTGATCTTTTCAACAGGAGTGCTTCACAATATTTGTATTATTTCTTTTTTGCTGCTTGCAATATTTTCTCCATGTGGGTGAGCTGGAATTTGGCTATAATATTCTTATGAGTTTTCATTTTGGGATCTCTTTCAGGAGGTGATCAGTAGATTATTACAATTTCTTTTTTATCCTCTGGTTTTTAAAAATCAGGGGAAGTTTTCTTTTATAATATCTTGAAATATTCTGTCTAGTTGCTATTTTTTTAATCATGACTTTCAATTAGTCCAATAATCCCTTAAATTCTCTCTCCTAGATCCATTTTCCAGGACAGTCGTTCTTCTAATGACATTTCACGTTTTCTTCTATCTAAATTTTTTTTTAGGTTTTCTTTGATTGTCTCTTGATGTCTCATAGTCATTAGCTTCTACTTGCTCAATTTTAACTTTTAAGGAATCATTTTCTTCAACAAGCTTTTGACCCTCCTTTCCTATTCGATAAATTTCGTTTTTTGAAGCATTCCTCTATTCATTGGATTTTGGGGCCTCTTTTACCATTTGGTCTATTCTCTTTTTAAAATAGTTTTTCCAGTATTGGGGGAGGGGGTTGTGCTGCTTTTACCAGGATGTTGACTCTTTTTTCCTGATTTTCTTGCATCATTCTGATTTTTCTTCCTAATTTTTCTTGTCCTTTTTATTTATAACCTTTTTTGAGGATGTCTGAAATCAAGTGATATTTTTCATTTAGGCTTTGGATGCAGAAATTTTGCCTTTGTTGCCTTCTTCTCAGTGTGTGTTTTAATCTCCTTGTCACCACATGATCAGATTTTCTATGATTACATTGTTTTTCTGTCTGGTCATTTCCCAGCTAATTTCTTGACATTTAACTCTGTGCCAAAGTGGGGTGCTGTGGAGGGGGGCCTGTCCCAAGCTTCAAATTTTTTTGCAACTGTTTCCAGAGGTAATTCTGGTGACCTGTGTGTTTATGATTCCTCCAAAGTGGAATGATCCAAGGAGAAGAGTGTTTACAACTCTGCTGTACTGCGAAATGATCTGTGAGTGACCACAAATACTCTTTTCAACTCTGAAACTGTGACCAGGGTCCCTACTCCCACCCAGTTGCAAGTTCTGCTCCTGGTGCTGGGACTGAGACCCAGGAGTCTGACCCAGATCCACGTGTAGACAATACAAGAGTCTTGCCCCTGGTATTAGCAAAGAAACCCTTGCAAAACTCCTTCTGACATAGTGTCCGATCCCCTAACCATCTTTGGGCTGATAGGTCTGCAAGCCACTACAACTGCCACTGATTCAGTCACCCCAAGGTCTGTTCCTGGTTTATGGCCCCTGGCCTCTGCTGGCATGGACAGCACTGAACTGCACCCCACTCTCTCCCTGGAGTGACAAACCTTTTCTAACAATCTTCTAAGTTGGGTTGGGCTGGGAAATTGTCTCATTCTGCCTTTTTGTGGGATCTTCCAGCTAAAATTTGTTTAGAGTTATTTCTTAAAGGTACTTCGAGGGGAAAAGGGAAGAGCTCAGGTAAGGCCCTGCCTCTACTCCACCATCTTGATTCTGTCTCTGCAGTCTTATCTTGTGTCAGATATTTTTTGGTAGCCATATTACAAAGCTGACTCATAGAGCTTGTAGTCTATTGAAAATCCAGGCCTTTGTTCAAAACAATTATTGTTTTTCTGTCTTAGAAATTATATAACTAACTTTTTTTTTAATACAAATAAAGATTTAACATGTGTGCTATTGAATTTCATGATATCAGATTCATGTTCATGCTCCAGCCTGTGAAGGTCCTTTGGGATTCTGATTGTCATTCATCCCTCTTTGCTTTGAAGCATCTGCAAATCTGGTGTCCAGATCATTTCTACCATCACACAAGTCACTGATTATATATATATATATATATATATATATATATATATATATATACATATATATGTATATATATACACATACACACATATATAATGTCTATATACAAATATATATATATATGTATTTATGTGTGTATATATCCCCTCCTGGAGACCTAGAGATTTCTTGTTATGTGTAAATCTACTTGTTATCAATTATACTTTGAGTTCAGTCATCTGAGCAGCTTGAATTCCATCTAATTGTGTTAATGTCTAATTCTCTACTCTCTTGTCTTTCCCACAAAAGTAGTATCAGACAGTTTATGCAAAGTTGTTGGATTTTTGGTAAGCAATATCTGCAGCCTTCCGGTCATCTATTATGCTAATGGTTCTGTCCAACCATTCATAAATTCTGTATTTATGCTATAAACATACACACTCACAAGCCTGTGTTCTGCCCCACATGTTGTCTCTCTAGAATATAAATTTAATGCATTTAAGGCTTGTTTTATTCTCTGCTCTTCTGTCCCCAGAACCTGGCATATAATAGGCACTTAATAAATCCCTGGTGATTGATTGAAATGATACCTAGAAAGATTTCATCAATGACTGGTCAATCAATTAACTGGTAGGTGGTTTCTTAAGTCAGAAGACTTTAATTCAAATCTGGCTTCTGACAGTTATTATTTTTGTGTCTCTGGCCAAGTCATTTAATCTCTGCCTGCCTCAATTTCCTCAACTGTTAAATGGAAATATAAAAGTACCTCCATCCCAAGTTATTGGACTGGGGATCTTAAATGCTTAGCACAATGCCTGGCATGCAGCAAACACTTAATAATTGATAATTTCCTTCTCTTTTTTCTTCCCCTTCCCTTTCTTTTAAAATATATTTTTAAACAAATTGTGATATTACTGGAATAGAATGTTATTATGCTAAAGAAATACATATGTGAGGAATATTGAGAAGTATGGAAAGATCTATATGAACTGATGCTAAGTGAAATAGAGATAAGAAAATAATTATAAAAAAAGATTTTTTAAACATCTTCTCTGCGTCAGGCAATGTGGGAAAAAAAATGAAACAATCCCTACAAGAGATCCATTCTAATGGGGAGAAGTGGGTGGGCACACAATCGACAGATCTAAGTATATATGGAATTAATAGAAAAATAACAAGTACAAATAATATCGGAGTACTTCAATTCAAAGTGCTGTGAGTAGGGTGGTATTGTATCTGTGGGGAAAAGGAACGACTTCATATAGAAGACGCTGCTTGAAAGAAGGTAGGGATTCTGAGGCAGAAAGAGAAAAGATTATCACGTGGGAGATGGGGTAAGGAGGAAGATGTCCAAATTCAGTGAAAGAAGATGCCTGTTGCATGTACTCATTATGAGCCAGTAATAGATCAGAGCCCATTTTGGCTGGATTGCTTCCTATTTACATATTCACAAATCATTGCTTTAATTTTCCATTTTAGAATTTTCCCAGGAATTGATTCATGACTTCAATTTTGTATAACTCTGGGGGCTTTCTCCAGGTTTCAACAAACACAAATAGCTCTTTCCTCAAAACAAAGGGACAGAATATTTTGGAGCACATGAAGAATATTCATCAAAGGCTGCTAGATACTTTCTTACCCTTTCCTTACTTAGTATGAGAATCAGCTCCCTGCATGAAGGTCTTTCTCTTTTGAAGAAGAAAAAAAAAAGAGAGAAAAGAAAGACATGGAGGATTGAGCAGAATTTTGTGCTAAAGCTAGGGGACTAACCTTGTTGAACTTGGTAGATTAACAATCAGAAAGCTGGGCAATAAAAATTGGTTGTTTATATATATACATACATACATATATATATATATATATATATATATATATATATATATATTTCAGGGTCACAACTAAGTTTTAGAGCTATATGTACATCACATCTCTATTTGCTTCTTGTGGGTAATTTTATTTTCATCTCTAACTTTTCTTAAATTGATCTAGCCTCAAAATCAGGTGATAACTCAAGCCTCTTTGGTCCTTTGTAAGTCCCTGCTCAGGAGAACACTCTTATAGACAATAATTCACTCTTCCTAATATTTTGAGATAAGAGAGTAAGTCACATTTTTGAAGGAAGAGGAAAAATAATCACATAGGAGGAAGGCAATACAGGCTTTGAGTTCTTCCGGGATGGATGAAACTAATCAAATCCATCAGAGATGCACCTGAGAACAAAGAGGTTTATTGTGTGAGATGTTGGTAAGTAAATTTTCAGGTTAGATGCATCATAGGAAATGGAAGCGCTGCTTCATAATGTGTGCTACAGGTCATAGAGGAGAGGCCAGCAGATCAGCTAGGGCAGGTGCCAGGGTTCAAAAGGAGCTCTACCTGGAAGGAATCTATGTCCAATTATAAATCCATAGCTTGTGGGCATGGGGTGATGCATGGATGGAAGCAGGAAGGATGGAACAAAGGTTTTGTTTACTTTAGTCAAAATATTCTATCCTCTTTCTCCAGAAATTCATGACAGTCTAGTACCACCTGGTCTCAGCCATGACCTCCAGACTCATCACACTTTACCTACATGATCAATCTCTGCTTAGTCCAAATGGGTGCTGAACTATTTATATTACATGAATCCAATCACCTTCTTCTAAGCCTCTGGCCCCTTTTCCTTCAATTCCCTAACTGATATTGTGAGGGACTAGGAGAATGCTTGCTATAGCACTAGGAAAGTTAGGATTGAGAGGTTGAGGAAGCGAAATTATTCTTCTTTTGGGTATATTGAGTTTAATTTGTTTACTGGACATCTAGTGCAAGATACCTTAAATGGAGCTGGAAATGCAAGACTGAAGGTCAGCTGAGAGATTTGAATAGGAAAAGTATATTTGAGAATCATCAGCAGAGAATTGGTAATTAAATCCTTGGGAGCTAATGAGATCCCCATTAATAATTCTGGGGCAGAAGAGAAGAGGCCTAAAACAGAACTATGTCTGAGGCCTATGGAAACAGGCGATATAGGAAATAGAGGGGACACTTTGGAAAAGAATCTAACAAGGAGACAGAGGAGTATTCAGAGAGGAAGGAGGAGAGCCAGGAGACAGTCAGAGAAAAGAGAATATCAAGGAGAGAGTGATCAAGAGTGACAACAGAGAATGAAGATTGAGGAAAGGGCCATTGGATTTAGCAACTAAGGGGCCATGGGCAACTTTGGAGAGAACAGTTTTGATGAAATGAGGAGGTTGGAAATTGGATTTTTAAGGGTTAAGATGAGAGTATAGGAAGCAGTGGAAACCCTCCTTGTGGGTGGTCTTCTCAAGAGGCGCTTAGCCATAAAGGGCAAAAAAAGACACTGGACAATAATAGGGAGAAAAAGATCAGGTGAGGTCCCCCAACCGCACCAACCATCTAGGAAGTGAAGCATCGGAGACCTCACTTGCTACCTGGAGCACAAGTCCCTAAGAAATTATGATAAAATAGCCATCTTTCCAAAGAAAAATCTATCCCTCTAAAGGTTCCTCTTTTCCTTTAAAGTCCCTCAGGGAATTCCCTTTCCCTCTAATACTGAACCTCATTGGACCTCACTGTAGCCAGTGACCATTGCTCTCAGTGCTGCCCCAGGGATGGAGAGCTCAGAGCTAACCATAGCCTTGGCAGCTTTTTGCTTTCCGTTTCCCAAATGTCTCACACATTTTATAGATCACAGATGCCACACTCTGCACATTTAAGATAAGGGTGGCATTGGGCAAAGGCAAGGAGGGAACTGAAGTAATTACATAAAAGTGCTCACTCCAGCAGAAACACCAACCCCGGGGAGTGCCCAAGTTTCTTGCTGAGACTTCATTCTTGCCACATCACTGGTCTAGGGTCAATGATTTAAATGAAACGAGTCAAGTCACCGTGCGATGCCTTTATCAAGGCTCCAACACTGTATTGGTTTCCCCATGTCTACTCCTATCATGATTATTTGTGCTAATATGAGAGACACTGGTCTCCTCCCAGCTCTTTCTTCAGCCCCTATAGCACTGCCACACCTGGGGCTCCCTCCAGCCTGAAGATAGGTACGCTTGTCTACATATAAACCTCTTAGATAATTAAGCCCATCAATGGACACTAAGGAAATGGTAAAGTCCTTGCCTGGAACCTTGCCAACAAAGTCATTTTGGACCCAGCTCTTCAGCATGGGTACCATGATCATCATGGGGAAATATGGGACAAGTGCAGCCTTCGTTCTTTATACGGAGGAATTGCTCTTCTCATTTCCAACATAAGAAGTTTTATGAGCTGAAATGAAACTTTTTTCAGGGAGGAAAAAAAATAGCAAAATGCCAGCAAAGCAGAAATCTTTTTGCTTTTCCCCAAGCATGTGTACATTAATCCTTGTCAAGTTCTCCTGTAACTTTTTGCTGTCACTCCGAGACACATGCTTACTCTTTTTCTCTCTGGGTCATCTTCCTCACTTAAACATCCTTTCTTTTCTGTTCTCTTTGTGCTCATTTCAAGTGGATTCCATTTTCATTCTCTGAATCAAAGGCTCAGGGATTCAGAACTGGAAAGTCAGTGGACAGTCATCTCCCAACTCTTTCATTTCAAGAAAAGGAAACCAGGGCTCATTGGTAGTATGAAGCAATTAGGATGAAATGAAATGGAAAAAAGAAGTCATTGCTCAGAGTCTAAGTAGAAGCAGAGAAGGAGAACTAGCAGAAAAAGGAGGAAAAAGGAAAGAAGGCAGAGGGAATAGAAAAAGATGAAACTTTTCAGTTGATTCGCCCTAAAAACAAATACCTTTGTCATGGATAAAAGTTTCATTAGCTGTGATCTTCTGTTCACAAGACAGATTGTAGACATAAAAAGTGATCAAATAAAATCTTCTTTCACTAGTTTTTCTTTGTCATGGATAAACTTTCATTAGCTGTAATCTTCAGTTCACAAGACAGATTAGAGAAATTAAAAAGTGATCAAATAAAATCTTTCATTAATTTTTCATGTTCAGGGGCTGGATCACATTTATTATGTCCCATCTTCTAGTTCAGTAACTAACTGGAACTACACTTTGGACCGAGTGCAAATGTTCTGCAAGATCTCTTTTGTAGGCAGAGTTACAACAGGCATTTTACGCCCTTAGCAAGGATTTCCCACCACAGAGTGAAACCAACATTTATTAGAACTGAGACAAAATGAACTCTTTCCATAGTGTGGCTTTTGTGCTACTCATGCTACAGATCCTCTCTACCAAACTCATCTGTACACTTTTCCAGATCTCTACCACAGAGACTAAAGAACACTGGCTGCCTCTATGCCTGTGGGCATCTTAATGCAATTAACCAGTTGATTAAACACAAAGACACAATAACAAGGGCAATGACAACAACTCATCATAATTAAGCAGATTTAATTAGCTGAGTGAATAAGAAGCTCTATGGAACAATGGGTAGGGAGTAGCCCAAGAGTCCAAGACTGTAGTCTGTAGTCTGTTTTGATTTTTTTTGTTTTGGGTTTTTTTTTTTTTTTTTAAACCATCACTTAACCCAGGGATCACCAAACAAGTTTTGGGGGCACTAAATTATTAATCAATTAATTATCTGATAAAGGAAGTTTACTCACCAGGAATTTTTCCTATTTAGATCAAACCATCCCCACCCAATCTTCCCCATTCCTCCAAAAAGCAAAACCAAACAGAAGGCAAGAGCCTAGAGAGTAATAAACATCTTGCATTGTGCCAGATCGATTTGTTCTTTACTCACTAAGATTTCAACTAAAAAATAAAACAATAAATCATAATAATGACTAGAAATATTCTGAGTGGAAAAAAAGTAAATTTTTACTGGGAAAAACTTGGATACCTTTCTTCTGCTACACAGATGAAACAAAAATTCATTTTGCTTGACAAACCAACCATTTATTAGTTAGTTCAGTTCTAAAAATAAAGGAAGTATGCTGACTGTAAAAGGGCTTGAGTACAGATATCTCTGCACAGAATACCATAATTTGCCACATAGGTAAAATCGCAAAATATATACATACATACATATATAAGTATATATATGTATGTATATATATGTATATATTCACATGACTCAAATGCCAATATCGCCCAGAAAATATTTTTTGGTTTCCAGGTTCAATAATAGGAATATTTAATTACAAGAAACTTTCTTATAAGAAAAGATGAAAATAATCACAGCTATTAGTTACTTGCTGAAGCGTCCAGCTTGCGCTTATGTGGTGGATCCTCGATGATCCGGTTGAGATCTCCTCGGTTCTTTAAATCCATTGGTTTCTCCCATACGGAGAGGTGCATCGTTGGATTGAAGAAGAAAACTCGGTCATCACCAGTCCAGACTACACACCTGGTTTAATTAACAAACTTGTCTTAGTCCAATTCAAATATATTTAGAAGCAAAACCATTAGTGTGTATATATATATATATATATATATATATATATATATATATATATTCACAGGCATCAACAACATTCAAATAGAATTACAATTGAGCTACTTGGCAAAATTTTCCTCATCATTCTTATACTCCTGAGCCATATTATATATGATATATTAGTGTCAGGGATATACCAGGAACTAATCTAAATATCTGTATATTATCAACAATTTGAGGAGACTCATTATGTTTCAGGATTATGTCACTTTAAGACAGAATTCTATAGTAAAGACACAGATTTCTTTAAGAAGTCATCTTTCAATATCTTGAGTAGAATTTAGATTCTGCTTTCTAGATTTTTGTTTTTCTTTTCCAATGTTTTTTTTTTCCCCCAAAGACAAGAACTCTTTATAATAAGGATACTATAAATATAAATATAATTGATCCTTGATTAAAAACAAACAATCCAATAAACAAAACTCTCTCTCTGTATATGTGTGCATGTGTATGTGTGTGTGTGTGTGTGTGTTTGTGTGTGTGTGTATATGACAGGTCACATATGTATAATTAAATAAAAAAATCACACAAACAAAAGTCAAACTTCTAAGGTACCCAAAAATACTTCTATCCCCAACTCAATCTTTTCAAAATTTCTAGGACTGGGTTTAGAAAGATCCTATAATTTGTATGATGAAGACATATATGTAAGTAGAAAATTAACTAGAATAATAGAAGTGTACTGAAATTGAAATGTTCTATTTCAGCAAAAACAAAATTCACTCCTGTTTTTTTCTTATTTTTAATTTATTTTTAAAATTTTTATGTTATTTTTATTTTTCCCAGTTATAAAAAAAATCCATTTTTAAATTTAATGTAAACTCATTTTAATATGTTTTCATATGAATCATACTGTAGAAGAAAAATCAGAACAAAAAGAAAAATCCATGAGAAAAAAAAAAAGGGATTAAAATAGAATATGTTGATCTCCATTCGGTCTCCATAGCATCAGGTTAAATCTTTCCAGGCCTTTCTAAAATAAGGCTGTTCATCACTTTTTAAAGAAAAATATTTCATTACTTTCATATATCATAACTTATTCAGCCATTCCTCAATGGTTGAGTATTTAGTCATTTTCTAATTCCTTACCACCACCAAAAGGACTGCTACAAACATTTTTTGCACATGTGGATCCTATTCCCTCTTTTATGATTTCTTTGGGATACAGATCTAGTAATGGCACTGCTGGGTCAAAATCAGCTGTGTTCTTTTAATTAGGAATTCTGTATTTGATAATTCTTGCCCATTTTAGAAAGGGGAATACAAATTAATTTAATAACTATTTTTAAACATGGATTTTTAATAATCGTGAACTGATTAAAAATCTTAAAAGCTAAATTTTAAAAATCCTTTTTCTTTGGAAACTAATCTGTAAAAGCAGACAACAAAGCCAAAAGAACCATAATGTGAGGATCAGGAAAGTGGTGTTCTTAGTGCTTTCCTTGGTATGAACTACCTCTGTAACTTTAGGGAAATCACCTCTCCTCTTAGGTTTCAATTTCTTCACCATAAAATGAAATGATTAAGCTAAGTCATCTGTTAGAACATTTTCAATGATCACATGTAGAAATCTTCCTCTGCTTTTACTCATACTTGGGAAATGGCTGCATTTGGCTAGACTTATGTAGCTGAAGTCAAGCAGTATTGATAAAAGGGATCAGAATGGTAGATTCATGCCAAATAAATTGAATCCTCTCTGCAATCTACACTCATGAGCATAGCCCAAATTGATTTCAAGGATTCATTCAGTAATACGACGCGTACAAGACTATCCTAATGATACAGAATTTGAGGGAAGTGGGGACTCGGATACATTGCTTCAGATAAAAAAATAATTAGTCTAATATAAAACCAATTTACTCAACAGCTACCGAATCTCTTCATTTTTCCAATTCAGATCAGGACTTCTCAAAAACTCATCTAGATATCAAAGGATTTTGTTCTCCTTGGACAAGATAATCTAAAGTCATCTCTTGTTAGCAAGATAAAACATGTCAGCACACCAGGAACAAATGAAGTTTCCAAAGGGTTAATTTTAAAAGAAATCTTGAGGGCTGTAGTGGAAGTACTCTTGAGTGCTCAAACTTCTCTATGATTTACATGGCTAAAGAAATAAATTGCAGATTTCTCATTCAAAACAATATGGTAGCATCTTAGGAAAAGGAGAATGAGAGAAAAGTGGATGGGGTTGATGAAAGCACCAACTTCAGGTCAACCTTCATGCTGATTATAATTAATGATGACTTTCTGCATTGTGCATGCTGGATAAAGATTGTGGCTAATAGTCACAGGGACTAATGGGTAGCGTGACTCATAGGTAGGATGAATAATAAGGTACAATATCAAAGGAGCACAAGAGAGAATGGCCACGGTGTCTAATGGGTGTAGAAGTAAATAATTTCCATTATTAATCCATGAAATTGTGAAGGGATGTGGTGGCAAATGGATTCATTGGTAATGAGCACACTATTTAATTAGCAGAGGATTAATGGGCACAGGGATGATTAGAAACAAGAATCGATATGGCCAGTAAATATGCTGGCTAATAATTAGGATGGAAAATGGGCACAGGAGCAACTGGGAACAGTGTTTAGTAGATGTAGTTATAAAGGCTTCAATGATCACAGTTTCAATAGTAAATGAGTACAGGAGCATATGGATACAATGTTTAGTGACAAACTAATTAATTGGTAAATGGGTGAATTGACAGAGAGTTTAATGGACATGGAGGTGAATGGGCATAATGGGTTATAGAAACTGACTTGGTTTAAGATTAATGGGTGCAGTGGTGAATGGGTGTAGGAGTAAACATCTGCAATGGTTAATGGTATAAGGATTAGTTAGTGAGGGGATAAATGGGAAAACTGGCTAATGGGCATGGGATTAGTGACTGATGGGCAAGTTGGCTAATACAGAGAGGTCTCTGCTGCAGTTGCTAATCCCAGGTGTGGAATCTGCCTTTTTCTTCCTCCCTTCCCCTCCAGAGACTTTTGCTGCAAAGCTTCTCAGACCTGCTGGTTGTGATCAGACCTTCGTTAGGAAGCTCTGTACACAACCTGAGTTATGGATGATCCGCAAAGTTTTTGAAATCCCTAATGTGTGTCTATGGGCTAGGAGTCCATCACTTATTGATCTCTACCATGGAGCAAATGGATCCAAAGTTGTGAGTTTAGTTCTCTAGAGACACTTCTCTCTTTGAGAGAAATCTCTGTTCTGACATCCAAAGCTCCTTCCCTAAATCCCAACCCATGTCCAATAACTAAGGAGCAGACCATCAGGGAGAGATGGGACATAGTATAGTCCAGCCCAGTCCAATTCAGTCCAGTCCCACCCAACCCATTCTGGAGAGGAAAAGCTACAAGATCACTGCTCTTTCTGGAAAGCAGCCACTTCATCTTCTTACACAAAAAGTCGTCCCTGTGACCAAGATATCTAGAGATCCAGGTTTTTGGACCTTTGTCAAGCAAAACATGGCTTCCCAAGAAATAAATCAAACCATACTGAGAGAGAATGAGCAGGTTTTCAGTGAAAATGAGTAGCCTGTCCTTGGCCATGATAGATCAGTGTATGCTCAAGCTTGGGCACTTTGAGAAAATCTCCCCAACTGCCAACAGTTCTCAGCAAGCCTTATTATTCCACCTACCTCTTACTCAAAGATCACAAGATCAGACACTCCGAGTTGGAGAATTTCTCAAGTCAGAGACTAAGCTCTCTCTATAAATTCTGCACCTGCTGATATCTCTCCTGAGCCTAAGGACAACTGAAACACCAGGGCTAAGACCAATGGGCTGCAGAAGCAGTGAGCTCCCAAGTGATTTGGTTTAATTTAATATCAGGGAAAGCGACTGGGTTCACACCAGTCCAGGATGCAGGATATTTAAGTACTCTGGCTATCCAATGGAGACCTTGGCCACAGATGTTGAATATGGCAAAGGCATCACATAGCTGAAGGTAATTATACCAGGTTGTAAATTATGCACAATTCAGCTACTACCTGAACCCCAGTGGTGGAAGCCAGGGCTAGAAGAGAACATAAAATGTACAATAAGAGCTCAGTTATTTCCTTTTCAGATTCAGGCATTGGTGAAGGAATGTTTCCCAATATCAGCAGCTGAATTCTCTAGGAACAAAGTGAAGATATTTCATTGGATTCCACATCTCGTATTGCTAAGAAATCCTGCTGGGGACACGTGTCCTGGGCTTCTGAATGGGAGGCTCTGAAAGCTAGCGTCCAAACTATAAGATTTGAATTTTGTCCCAGGATGCTGTTCAACAGGGATTATTGCCCCCTCTCAGTGGTCAGATAGATTGGCGTCAGAATAAGAAGACGTGGGCCAGAAATCTGGGGATATTTTTTTCTCTCCTTGAATCAGCTTCTAATTCTGCTCACCAAATAAATAGGGAAGGAAGCGGCAACCCACTGTTGGAGAGATCGACGTTCCTCAGCAGCCCTCCGTGGGATTTAGCTGGGCTTGCAAAAAGCCACGGAGAACCAGGAAGCTTCTTTCAGCCAGAATGATACATTTTTAATGTTTCTGCAGTAATTTTCATATTGGTACATTTTCACTTTGTCGCGGTATGCTCAGTATCTGAGCAACTCTTTTGGTACTCCAGGCTTTCTACAATGTGGGGTGAGCTTCTCTCTTAGATGGATGGGATGCACAAGCCCAGGGCAGATCATGTCACATCACGTAAAGACATGACAAACCATGGACTTGTCAGGGTAAAGACAAGAAGACCGTGTTGATTGAGCACATGTGATTTAGAGCCCAAAGCAGTCACCTTGTTCCAATACCCAGAAGTCCAGCCTGATCAAGTGACTACTCCATGCTTGCACAAGTCATGAGTAGCTGAGTCAACCCATGGGTTTTCATTTTTGACCAAATCCCGTGACTATTGTTTTTTATCTATATTCTGTCTGGGGTGGGAGGAAGAAATGGGGGACAGCTCTTATTTATAAGGCTAGGTAGGCACTCATACAACACACCACTTATTTCCACATAGGGCTCCTCTGTTTTGCAACCCGAGAAATTTGCAATAACTTAAAGAATGGGTAAATAAATATCTATTACTGAATCCACATCACTCACCCAGACTGGGGATCTCTGGCACAACCTTGCCTGCTTGATAACCTGTGGTGATATTACAGATTTTCCCATGTCTTTCCACATTAAGGGGGCAGAGAGTTTCAATGAGAGGTCCAGACACTTGGGATCTGATTCTCGGCCATGGACTAATCTCAAGACATTGGAAAAGTCACAGCTCCCCCCAGGATTTTGCTTTTGGCCTGCCCCTTCCTTTCCATACCAATGACTCCATGTTATTTGTGCTCTCTATTTCCCTCCCTTCCTTCATCTTCTCTTCCTGCTCTCCCATCTCTCTCTGTCTCTGTATCTCTTATTTTAAAATTTCAAGTTAAAGATTTTGGATGCAACAGATCCTTAGGAATTGTTAGTATCCATCTTAAGTCCCAGTAGTTAAAAAAAAAAGCTCAATCTACAATCAGTATCTTAGGTGAAAAGGATGATCTAAGTTTTGAAGTACTCAGCAAGGAGGTTACAGCAATAACTGCCCTCAATGAGAACTTGGGGTACTTATCTCTGTTTTATCAGCACAGAGGAAAATTCAGATGAAAAGCCTTGAAGACACCATCAGGAAAACCAAAGAACTCTCCGACTAGAAAAGCTGGCTACAATTCTGAGTGCATATAGAAAAAACAGATAGACTGTCAGTTCTTAATCAGGCTTGAGAAGGAAGGAGTATTGGTAAAGCCAGCCCAAGGCATAGGCTAATCCCCAAATCCCTCCCACTGGGCTTTGGAATACATTACACAGGTTGGGGAAGCTCAACTACCCTCCCAATTAACCTTTTGACAATTTTGCTGCTGAAATGAATATACATTTCTTTAAAAAAAATACAATGATGTAGGTGAGCTCTGCTTTTAATTTGTTTAATGCACATTATATTTTTAACCTCTCTGATGGAGTCTGAGCTAGACAGATCTTGTAAGGGAAGGACTGACTCTTTGAAGTTCACCCATTCTGTGGCGTCTAAGACTAAATGAATGCATGTCAGAGACCAAGGCAGATGTCATCCTCCCACCATGGTCTGGCAGCTGGGCTGTGGCCCAGGAAGTCCATGACCCAGGAAATAGCCTGGAACTCATGGAGAGAAAATGAATGTGCATCTATGGAGAATTCAGAGGTTGGCTGGCCATGGCTTTGGTTCCAATGAACTGCTTCCTAATTCCATGGTTTTGGGTTTTGTTCTTAGCTTTAGTTAAACTCACCTTCTCTCTCCCCAGGATCTTCTGCTCTCAAAGTCCCAGCTGTCAGGCAGGAGCAGCTGACCTTAGAAAGGAGCCCTCCAATGAGGTAGGGCGATGTCCTTGGACCCTTTCTGTCATGTCCAGCTCTGACATCATTTGGGGCTTTCTTGGTGGAGATGCTGGAGGGATGGGCCATTCCCTACTCCAGCTCATTTCACAGATGAGGAAACTGAGGCAAACAAGATGAAGGGACTTGTCCAGGGTTACACAGCTAGCAAGGGCCTGAGGCCAGATTTGAACTTGGGTTTTCCTGATTCCAGGTTTGCCTCTCAATCTCAATCCACAACATCACTTAGCTGCTCCATGAAGAGACAGGAGCTTGTAATAAGGGGAAAAGGATAAGATTACAGGAAATTCAATGGAAGAGGCTATTGGGAAGTTTGTAATGGAAGAAGGAAAGGAGATTCTATGGGAAGTTGTTCCAAATTCATCAACAGTCGACCTGCTTTTTAGTGCCAATATTCTGGAGGTTCCGCAAATACAGAACACAGCCCACTCTGAAGCATCAAATTGATGGGTTAGCGGGGGTCATATGTCAGCTCCAACAATGACATAGATGCAAGAATGAGGGATGAATATATGTATCATCCAATAAATTTATGCCTTTAATAGAAGGAAGACTGTTCATACTGAGAGCGTAAGAGATATAAGATTGACAGCTAAAGAGCTGCCCTGATAGCTATGGAATATTAAAAGGCCAAGAAGAAAGAGACGGGCACTTTGGGTAAATTTAATAAACAAGATTTTGAGGAAAACATGGGTTATTTTGCATGTGTGAGAAGGCCTGGGTGAGTGGCAATCTACACTACTGGAGAAGTGCTCACATTGGACAGGGTCCAGCTCTATTGATACGGAGTCATAAGGTCCTAGATCTAGACATGGGAGAGACCTCAGAGCCCACATTGTCCAACCCGTCCCTTCCCAGATAAGCAAACTGAGGCTGAGAGAAGTGAAGTGAGGTTCACTGTAGGGGACAAAGACAATACATTTTAAATGTGATATTTGAACCTACAGAAATAGTGCATGTGTGCATTCATAACAGTAGAATAAAAAGGCAAGATTTTACAAAGTTCTCAGGGGAGCTTAGTAACCTACTGAATCAGCTCCTTCTTGCCTGATCCCCAGATAAGTCTAGTATCAATAAGTGCTTTAGACACCACACTTCATTCTCAAGTCCTCATGGTCCTGATGCAGATGTATAACCAATGACATCCAGGAACCTGGAAAGATTAAGATAAACCAACTTGAAAGTATTAAAGTCATTCCAAAAGTTTGTACATTGATTGCCAGGATAGGGGATCTCAAGCATAAGGAACAAGGATACTACCAAGAGATTGGTTGAGATGATTACAAGAGAAAGACTGGGATGACAAAGGAACACAGGGAACATTTTAACAAGGAAACAGAACCGCACCATTGGTTCTTTGGAAACCAGGGAAGCTCATGGAATTCAAGTTCAGTCTCACTGGCTGCAGAAATGAAGAGTGATCCTCCAGAGAACTCTGGGATCTTCTTCATGGCTAGTATCCACTAGAAACAGCCAGCTGTATAATAAGAAACTAACTGAACATATCCTTTTGATACACATTCAAAAGAATATATTTTTGCTTTCTCTACAGTTATAGACAGTCATAATTTTTACTTTCTGGTTCTTGATCCTCATCTACTTCTCTGTCAATTCAGCAGATTCACAAAATATCTAAGTGGGCAAAAGGGAGGTTGACAGCCCCATCGGATGGGTAGGAATCCAGACTGATGAAACTAGTGCTCTAAACCATGGACCATGTGTGTCCTCGAGATGGACATCTTCATAAGCAGAAGAACAATCACCTGGTGCCTGATTCAGGGAAGTCCAGAGCTCTGCTGATAGTCCCTTGTGACTGGGCCAAGGTCCAGGCTCTTCAAGGCCAGACTCAGACTATACCAATGCCGGAGTGGGGGTTACCCAGTTGGGATGTCTTTGAGTACCAGTCACACAACAGCCTCTCACTTCAGAGTTCTAACCACTTTAGTTTAGAATAGCACAGCTCCAGAAAAGTTTTGCATAGGGTAAAAGGAAGTGTGATTCCTCTGAAAACAGAGACAAGGAGGATGGGGCTGAAAGCAGCATCTTCATCAGAACAAGAATCCCCAGAAATGGGGAAAAGGTCTTTTGAATGATTAAAGCACTATTTCATTATTTTAATTCACTCACTCTCATCAAGGAGAGATATTTTTATTGTATAAACTGTGACAGACTCCTAAAGAGCCTTTCATTTTATTTTACATTGACTTCCCAAATGGTAGCTCATGGCTGGCCAGGCACAGTGACTGCCCCTCAGCCAGTCTGGACTTTCTCTGCCTTTGCATAGGGTCTTTGTAACAGAAGCCAGGGGCTTCCATCTTCCCCATCTCTCTGACCACTTCTGTGCTGCTCCGAAAGAGCCTGGGGACTTCTCTGCTGATTTATGTGGACTTGCAGATATTTCCCAGAAGCTCCTTTAGCCAAAATAATGACTCATTTAGTTTTCTCATCATAGGCAAGAGACTAGGATTGCTTAAGTCACAGACTAACACTCTGGCTCAGCCTGGCAGAGCTTTCCAACTCCTTAGGACCAATGGCCACATTCCCCCAGAACATGTCAGGGTACCCAGCGCTTCTCCATACACTCAGATGGATCAGAAGGCTCATGAGGTCTTAACCCAGCATCAGCCTCCTCAATGTAATTCAATGAATTTGCTAAGAATGAGGGATGAACAATGGGCTCTATAATCTATATATCATGAAAATACAAGTAATTATGTATACCTTTACGCATAGTAGACACTGCTAAAGTCTTGTTGAATCCGTGAATGGATGAACCAATAATGTTAAAATATAGTACTAAATATATATAATTATACTCGGAATAATATAAACATATAGAAACTATTTAAAAGTAGTAGCAAATTGTACATTTGCAGTTTTATGTGCAATCATCTTTATTCTGACTATACCATATAACAAAAATTTCATTTTACTACATAAATTAAAAGTAAAATAAGTTTTAAAATTTATATATATATATATATATATATATATATATATGTATATACACATAAGTACATATGCATTTATGTATGTATGTATAGTAAATGTCAGTATGCTACCAATTATCTTCTGGGATTTGCTCAAAAATTCAAAATAGATCCCCATCTCCTATCCCCTCATCCCTGAGTATGATAGAAAGGAAGCTGATGGAACATACTTATTGCCCAGGGCCACAAGGCAAGTGGATGGGAGCCCGATGATTTTGGCTTTGAATATATGTATTTTGAGCAGGCAAGGAGTTGGACTCCACAATGAACTGATGGAGAATATGATGCTTTGCATTTGGGTATGATCCAAAATTGCCTGATGTAATAAGAAGGGAATCTTTAGCAGCTGAATTACTGAATTTCAGAGCCCATCTAATTGAAAGAGTAACTATTGAAACAAGTAGTAAGAGGAGAGAACATAAGGAGAGATGGGCTTCTAATCTATGCCATAGGAGACTCACTCAATGAAACTAAGGGAAAATAGTGTGCTATCAAATACGTTCAAAGGGAAGAAAAATCAAGAGGAAAGTACCATACATAGAGGGTTTCTGGAAGCCCAACTATTTCCAAGACTTCCTCCTTCCAATGATAACATAACAGCAGTGCCTGTTCAGAGAAAAGAAGTTCAGGAAAGAAGGATAGGACAGCTGTCAAGCTCTTGGAAGGCTGAGCCCAGAACAGACTTCTAGGTCCAAAATCAGGTCCAATGGGCATAAGTTATCTTGTTTTGTCACGCTGGCCAACAATGACTGTGCTGCACCAAAGCTGACAAGTCTTTCTTGGGAGGAAGAGGTTTTCCTTCACTAGAAGTATTCAAAAATAGACTATGTGACCAACTTTTGTTTGTGTGTTAGAGGATTATCGGCAAGAGAAATTACCTTCCATCTATTCTGCATATAATTTGTAGGACATCAGTGTTTTCATCTTGTCTCACCTTTTAGAATAGGAGGACCTTCACAGCAGGTACACTTTTGCCTTCCTTTGTATAACATGGCCTGACTCTATCAGTGCTTAATAATTACACATGGACTGGAATCCTCAAAGGAGTCTAACTGTTCATTTTGCCCTAGAAATTGGATCACGGTGTCATGCAGTCACACTGACTATTACCGCTTGTGTAGTTTCTGAACATGGAAAATACTGAATCGTGTATGTTATTTGGGTGGATAGATGGGTAAGGATAGCTATACTATTGATTCAGGCATAACTTTATATAGAAATTGAGTGTATAAGAGAAATGAGTAGAAATGTGTTTTCCAAGGTATTCCAATTTTTATTACAAAAAAGAGTCTTGGGAGGATGGGATTCTTGAAATGGATCTCGAGGGTCTCTGTAAATTCCACAAAATATGAAACATTTGGAGCACTGATGATTGATGAGTAAATTCAATGAGACTTCATGATTCTCTTATAACCTATAAGACCTCGAAGAGATATTGCATATTAGGCAATGCGACAATACCATTCTCTCATTGTGTACATGAATTTCTTAAGTTCTCAGTGGAGATCACTGAGAGTGAATCCTATTATCCCCATTCCTTTTAAGGAATCCAGGAGACTATTTTTAAACTAGGTGTTTATCACCTAAAAATGAGCATCCTGTCAAAACATATATGATCCCATTCCAGCCATGAGTATTCCAGTCTTAAGTAGCACTTCCAGAGAGCTGTTAGTCATGAACTGGGGTGACAGTGACCTGATGAAACCTCATCAAGTGGCAAAATAAAGATAGTTTGACATTGAATTTTCCCATGCCATGGCACACACTCCTTACTGGCATAGTGATGTTTAATTATCCACTGGGGAGAATGTTCTACATAATTAGCAGATTATTTCCAACACCTAAAACTAACCAAGTAATTTAAGTCTCAAATCTTTAGGTTGGATTAAATCTGCATATTCACACTGATAAAAGAATTGCTCTCTGATTTTCTTTTTAATTCCCACTGATTAGCATCTACATGTAGAAAAAAAGCAATTCTGTTTTCTTTCATCCTTTCCAAGTTCTCCCAGAGCATGTGCCAGGTGTAGCATCTCTTTCTTAAATGTCATTCCTATTTATCATCAACCCCTAGAACTATCCAAAAGCATCAGCATTGAAAATGTCACATGTAATGGGATCAACGACGATACAATTTGTAAAATTCTTAACGCAGTGCCTGGCATACAGTAGGTACTTAATAAATGTTTGTTCTCTAATAAATAATGAATGCATATTAACAAGTAGGAAGGCCTTTTGTTAATGTAAAGGAATGGTAACATGGAATCTACATATCACAGTGTTCTTCCTGAGATCAAACTCTTCTTTCTGACTTTTTTTCCTTCTTTTCAAGTTTCTTACCATTAGGGGTAAATGCTCTCTCAAAAGAAAGTCCTTTAAGTATTTGAACCAAGTTGTGAAGCTTTCCTCACTCCCTGGCCATCCCCTCCATTACCACCAAATTTCTCTTTTTCAAGCTAATCCCAAGTCCCTTAAGCTTGACTACTCAACCTTAATAAGTATTGTAAATTTTCTCCTTGAGAAAATATTCCAGATTAACTACATCCTACCATCTTTATGACATCATTTAACCTCTTTGGTCCTCAGTTTCCACATTTGAAAAATCAGAGAATTGGATTAGATGACATTTACTATGTACCATATCTCTGGAATTCTATGATATTATGGATTTCCTCCTCTCAAGTCATTTGACCTAGATCATGATGTAAAGGGAAAGGAAAAGGGAAATGGAAGAGAGCAAATATTTATAAAGCCTTTGCATTATGCACCAGGTATCATGTTAAAGATTTTTCATAAATAGCTCATTTTATCTTCCTAACAACCCTAGGATATAGGTACTGCTGTCATTCTTATTTTTTCAGTTTGGGAAACTGAAGCCAAAAGAGATCTAGTTACTTGCTCAGTGTCACAGAGCTACTAAATGTCTGAAGTCAGATTTGAACTTGTCTTCCTGACTCCAAGCCCAGTGCTCTATTATCAGCTGCCATTTATTCAATAGTACTCAAAGGTGATACCATTAGAATTGAAAAATTAAGAACTGTAATTGCAATTGAACTGGCTGGATGAGGTGACCTTTCAAGTCTTGTCCAAAACTGTCATAAAGTCTGAGAGAAAAAATGAAGCACACAAATAAACTGCCCGAAAAATTTCTAGTCACATCAGGAAAGAGATGAAATATTAGACCTTTCTATGTTTACTCAATCTTTGTTGTTGTTGTTGTTCCCTCTGTTGAGTATGTATGTCTTAAATATTTGGTGCAATATTAATAGTTTAAAAGAATGACAAATTGGCTAACCTCCCCGAGCAATTAACAGTTATAATACTCATATGTAGTCAGACATAATTAAAAATAATGGAAAATGAACTTGCTTTCACTCTGTAACAAAATTACATGCCAACTTTGGGCAATGAGAAGCAATACAATTTTTTTTTTCACAGATAACTACAAACCCTCATGTACATCCCAATCTATTCAACACTAGAAGATTTCTACTTGAAAACCTATTGCCCAGTAGGTTGGAGGATTATTCAGCCAAATCCCAACCTTTTTTCACTAAAGTCTGATGGCTTTAGAGTGGGATAACAGAAACAAACTAATCAGGGAATTCTCAATTATCTATAAAATGGAGCTTAGGTTGGTTGGCTGCTGCTCTTCATAATCAAAGAGAACCAAAATGACATCGTTATTTTGAAGTCAACATACGGAGAGTCTGACTGATCAGGCCAAAATAAGCTTGCACAAGTGGCTCAGGTGCCTTTGGAGCCGATGTGTCTCTAAAGCCGAGCATCTCACATTCCTCATGAGCCACTGCAAGTCTGCTTCAAGCACAAAGTGCGGAACCTTTTTAATGTTGGTACCCCATGGTGGGCAGTCCGCCGTCAGCATCTCCCGTGTCTCACCACCAACTCCAAAGTTCCTCAGAAAGGTCTCCAGAGTGTCCTTACATCTCTTCTTCTAATCTCTGCCTGAGCACTTGCCATGTGTGAATCTTCATAAAATAGTCTTAGGCAAAAGTATGTTTGGGATTGGAACAAAGTGTCCAGCCCACTTGGAGCTGCAGTCTCAGCAACGGAGTTTGAATGCTTATCCAATAAACTCAAGAAAGGACCTTAGTGTCCAGGACCTTGCCAGGATATCTTCAGAACCTTCCCAAGACAATTCAAATCAAAACGGTTCAGTTTTGTGGCATGGCCCTGGCAGACTGTCCATGTTTCAAAGGCGTACAGCGGTGAGGTCAGCCCATAGCTCTGTAGACTTCATGCTTTCTCTCACCTGTGCATTCTTATTGAGCCTCTCTAATATTGAGCTAATTCTGGCGATTAAAATGTTACCATCAGTGTCATTAGTTGATCTTGATGCCATTTTCATCCTCATTGAAGACTTCCAACAACAATGCTGAAAAAATCATGCTAAAAAGCATGGAAACCAGCACACATCTAGCTGTGACCAGGAAAGCACCAGAGATTTGTTCCTTATGCAAATCCCATGCAAACATGCTTCAGCAAAGCTTAGGAAAGATCCTGTCAGAAGGAGGTAACATTCTACTGGGAATATCAGAGTAGGAATAAAATGTGTACACCTGATGAAACAAAACAACAACAGCAACAATGATAATCTGGTGTTCTGTAAGCATCTTAAAATCAGCTTACCACAAAATGAATATCTTTTCCCCTAAACTTTTCCTTCATCATAACTGCCTTATTTCTCCTAGTCTTCCAGGCTTACAACCCAAGTGGCATCCATGACTGCTCTCTCTCCTACTCTCCTTATATCAAATCACATGTCAAGCCCTGGTATTGCTACTTTTATACCATTCTCCAGCTCAAGATGGACTGGAAAAACCACAAGAAAGGTCAGTTTCACTGGGATATAAAGGGTGTTCAGGCCATCAAAGATAGACTCTGGAAAATCCAATGAGAGTTAACTCTTCAGCAACTCCTCAGTATGCAGGACAGAGTCAACCATTTGGGAAAGGAAGGGAAAATTTTCCTGAAGAAAACAACTCCTTAAAAAGTAGAATTAAACAAATGGAAAAAGAGATGAAAAAGTAACTGAAAATCACATTAAAAACTAGAACACTACAAATGGAAGCTAATGACTCTGTGAGAGAGCAAGAATCAGTCAAACAATCTAAAACAAATGAAAAAATGGAAGAAAATGTGAAATATGTCATTGGAAAAACAGCCGACCAGGAAAATACATCCAGGAGAGATAATTTTAAAATTATTGGTCTACCTAAAGACCATGATAAAAAAAAAATAATAATAACCTGGGTAGTCTAGTCTTTTCAAGAGATTGATAAGGAAAATTTTCCTGATATTCTAGAAATAGAGGGGGAAATACTCATTGAAAGAATCCATTGATTACCTTTGGAAAGAAATCTCACAAGGAAAACTCCAAAGGATCACTGTTATAAAAAACTTCAGAATTACAAGCTCAACAACAACAAAAAAAAATACCACAAGCTGCCAGACAAAAGCAATTGAAATAAAAAGAAGCAACAGTCAAGATTATGTGGAATAGAGATAAGGTGAAGAACTTACAGGAACGTATGAATTCTTTTTCTGTATTTTATTTTCATTATTTCTGTGTTTCCCCTCTGACCTGTATAATATGTGCAGGCCCATATTTACTTGAGCCTTGGCCAGCTAGAAACATATTTACTTAACTTGAGCTGATGGCATTTATCAGTATTTGACATTTATCGATATTTAGTCTATTAGCTTGATCATTATGTGCTTGATTAAGCTTGAAGGCCTGATTTTCTGTTTCCTAGAACTCAGGTGATTTCGGGGAAACATAAACCTTCCATTCCAATCTCTCTGAAGAGCAACAACCAATTAGATGGCTTCCCTTTCCCTTCTCAATGCTCTCTTACTTGTGATGTAATCTCTTATATAAAAGTTGTGTATCTTTACTACTTCTTTAGCCCTCCTACTGCTAGCTTTCTCTTTCTTATCTCCTGATGGGACAGGTCATCCTCCAGAGGTTTTAATAAACAACTTTTCTGCTTTCTACTGAGTGATCTGAGTAGTCATTTTGGGTCCTCATATCCCTCACAGGACTACCCAGGATTTGGCAGCTTCTACAATAAAGTGAGGGGGGAACCCTGAAACTGTCCTCTAACTTTGGCGGGGAAGCCATGGGGAAACAAGACACTCTCTTCTGGGAGAAGCCCACCTCGGGGGATCAAGATAACTCATTCTATTATCTCGGTGGGACTAGTTATACTGTTGAGCTGAAAATTAGTCCAGGACCACTCCTACTTAGCTTGAACTTAAGTGGTCTCATTCTACTGGAAATCGAAGCTGGGGGCAGTAATCTCATTCAGTTGAAACTTCAGTCTCAGATTTCCTATTAAAGGGCAATTTTAAACTCATTTCTTTGCAGAGGTAATGGCACAGCTGCCCACCAGGACCCCTGCCCACTGTGAAGAGACACCCTCTTCTCAGTGTTAACACCTGTTTATTTCTCTGCTAGGACCTTTATCTCTGCCAGGCCTGACTTCTTGGTGCCAATAAAACTTCCTTTTGCCACTAATATTTCAGGTTTGTGGATTCTTTCATGTTGAACCTGTGCTGACCAGAAGGGGATTCTCACGCCTCAGCTCTCTGCACTGCCACTAACTGCATCAAAAGGATTGGAGGGCCTGGAATACCATATTCTGGAAGGCAAAGGACCTGCAGTTACAACCAAGAATTAACTAGCCAGTGAGACTGAACATCATCTTTCAGGGGAGGAGATGGATCTTAAATGAAGTAAGAGACTTTCAATCATTTCTACTGAAAAACAAAAAACAGAACTGAAAAGAAAATCTGATCTTCAAACACAGGGCTCAAGGGAACCATAGAAAGGTAAACAGAGGAAAATATATATTATTTAAAGGTTAAACTGTTTACATTCATAGATGGGAAAACGATATTTGTAACTCTTGAGAACTGTATCTATTACTGGGGCAGACAGAGGGAAGCACCACATGGATGGAGAATATGACTCTGATGTGATGATTTCAAAGAAAAAGACATTAAGGGGTGGAAAAAAATCTGTACTGAAAAAGGAGGAAAGGGGAGGTATAATGGAACAATTAGTTCACATGAAGAGATGCAAAAGACCTATTACAATTGAGGGATAGAAAGGAGGGGGATGAACATTATTTGAAGCTTGATCTCATCAGTTTGGGCTCTAAGAAGGAATAACTTAATCATTCAATTGGATATAGAAATTTATCTAACCCTATAAAGAATTAGAAGAAAAAAGAAAGAAAAGGGAGAAACAGGATAGAAAAGAGGGCAGAAACATGAGAGAAAAGGGTAAAGGGGGAGGGGTGATAGAAGATAAGATAGTGGGTGGGGTGGGTTAAAACACAATACTAAAAGAATAGGGAGGGGTAGTGAGAGATAAAGGAGTGGGTGAGATAGGTTAAAAAAAACCACTACTAAAGACAGGATGGAAAGACAGAACAAAAGTGTATGCAGGGTAGTATATGGAACTACAGAACTGATAATTATAAATGGGAATGTGAATGGAATGAATTCTCCCATAAAATGGAAGCAAATATAGTGCATTAAAAAACAGAATTCTACAATATGTTGTTTACAAGAAACACATTTGACACAGAGCAATACATACAGAGTAAAGATAAAAGACTGGAACAGAATTGATTATGCTTCAGATGAATTTTTAAAAAGCAGGGGTAGCTATTCTGATCTCAGATAAAGCAAAAGTAAAAATAGTCTAATTAAAAAAGATAAAAAAGGAAAGTTCATCTTAGACAAAGGATACTATAAAGAATGAATTAATAACCACACTAAATGTATATATAACAGGTTGTAGAGTAGCCAAATTCCTAGAAAAGATTTTAAGCCAGTTATAGAAAGAAACAGATACCAAAATTAGACAAATGGAGGATCTCAACCTTGTCCTCTCAGAATCACAAAAATCTAACCACAAAATAAACAAGAAAGAAATTATAGAGGTTAATAGAATCCTAGAAAATCTTGATATGAAAGACCTCTGGGAAAACTTGAATAGGGACAGAAAGGAATACATCTTTTTCTTGGCAGTACATGGCACCATCACAAAAATTCACAATCTATTAGGGCACAAAAACCTTACAGTCAAATGCAGAAAAGCAGACATAAGAAATGTTTCCTTTTCAGACTACAATGCAATAAAAATTATATTCAATAAAAGGCTTGGGAAAGATAGAATAAAAACCAACTGGAAATTAAATAATCTAATTCTAAAAAATGAGTGGGTCAAACAACAAATCACAGAAACAATCCATAATTTCATCCAAGAGAATGACAATAATGAAACAACATATGAAAACCTATGGGAAACACCCTAAGCAGTTGTTAGGGGAAATTTTATATCTTTAAATAGCTACATGAATAAAATAGAGAAAAAGGAGATCAATGAATTAAGCATGAAACTAAAAAAGCTAGAAAAAGAACAAAACTAAAACCCCCAATTAAATACCAAATTAGAAATTCTGAAACACAAAGGAGAGATTAATAAAACTGAAACTAAGAAAACTACTGAATTAATTCATAAAATTAAGAATTGTTTTTTAAAAAAATCTAACAAAATAGATAAACCTTTGGTGAATCTGATCAGAAAAAGGAAAAAAAAAAATCACCAGCATCAAAAATGATAGGGGTGACCTCACCACCAATGAAAAAGAAATTAAAGTAATAATTAGAGCTATTTTGCCCAACTGTATGGCAACCAATCTGACAATCTAACTGAAATGGTAGAATATTTACAAAAAATATAAATTGCCCAGTTTAACAGAAGAGGGAAAAATTACTCAAACAGTTCCATTTTAGAAGAAATACATTGAAAAAGCCATTAGTGAACTCCCTAAGAAAAAATCTCCAGGGTCAGATGGATTCAAAAGTGAATTCTACCAAACATTTAAAGAACAATTAATTCCAATATTATGTAAACTATTTGGAAAAAATTGGTAAAGAAGGAGTCCTGCCAAATTTCTTCTGATTCCTAATTCTGATTCCTTCCTCCTTAAACCTAAACGAGGAGGAGCCAAAACAGAAATAAAATTACAGACCAATCTCCCTAATGAATGTTGATGCAAAAATTTTAAATAAAATGTTACCAAAAAGATTACAACAACCTATAAGCAGGATAATACACTATGACCAAGTGGGATTTATATCAAGAATACAGGGCTGGTTCAATATCAGGAAAACTATTACCATAAACAACCATATCAATAATAGAACCAACAGAAATCAAGTTATAAAGTCAATACATGCAAAAAAACTTTTGACAAAGTACAGCACCTATTCCTATTAAAAACACTAAAAAGCATAGGGATAAAGAGAAATTTCCTTAAAATAATAAGCAGTATCTATCTAAAACCTAAAGCAAACATTATTTGTAATGAAGAGAAGCTGGATGCATTCCCAATAAGATCAGGGCTGAAAAAAGACTACCCATTATCACCACCATTATACATTGTACCAGAAATGTTGGCTTTAGCAATATAAAAAGAAAAATGAATTAAAGGTATTAAAATAGGCAATGAGAAAATAAAACTATCACCTGGCAGATAATATGATGATATACTTAAAGAATGCCAAAAAATCATCCAAAAATCAACTAGAAAAAATTCACAGCTTTATCAGTTTCAGGATAAAAAATAAACCCAAACAAATCATGAGCATTTCTATATATTACCGACAAAGCAACAGTCATCAAAAATATTTGGTACCAGCTAAGAAATAGAGTGGTGGATCAGTAAAATAGATTAAATACACATGATACAATAATCAAGATCTATAGTACTTGATAACCACCCAAACTCTATCTTCAGGAATAAGAACTCACTATTTGGTTTAAAAAAAAAAAACTGGAAAAAACTGGAAAATAATATGTCAGAAACTCAGCAGAGAACCCTATCTCACAACCCATAATAAAATAAGGTCAAAATGGGTACATGATTTGGGCATAAAAGATGATATCATAAAGAAATTTGGAGAGCAAAGGATAATTTACCTATCAGATCTTTGCAGAAGGATGGAATTTATAGCAAAGAAGAGGTAAAGAATATTATGAAAGCAAAATGTACAAGTTTGACTACATTAAATTAAAAAGGTTTTGCACAAATAATGGGAAATAATGGGAAAAAAATCTTTACAGTTAGTGTTTCTGATAAAGATCTGATTTCTACAATATATAAAGAACTGTGACAAATTTACAGGAATACAAGTCATTCCCCAATTGATAAATGGTCAAAGGATATGAATGGACAAAATTAAGGTCATACATAGTCATATGAAAAAATACTCTAAATCACTATTGATTAGGGAAATGCAAATTAAGACAATTCTGAGGTACCACTTTACACCTCTCAAATTGACTAAGTTGATAGGAAAGGATAAAAATAAATGCTGAAGGGAATGTGGGAAAGCTGGGACACTGATGCATTGTTGGCGGAGTTGTGAAATGATCCAATCATTCTGGAGAGCAATCTGGAATTATACCCAAAGGGCTAAAACTGTGTATACTCTTTCACCCAGCAGTGCCATTATTAGGTCTGTATCCCAAGGAATCATTAAGAAGGGAAAAGGACTCACGTGTGCAAAAATGTTTATAGCAGTTTTTTTGTGGCAACAAAGAATCAGAAAATGAGTAGATGCCCATCAATTGGGGAATGGCTGAATAAGTTGTGATACATGAAGATAATGTAATATTACTGTCATATAAAAAATGATGAACATGCTGATTTTAGAAAGATGCTGAGTAAAACAAGCAGAAAAAGGAATATATTGTACACAATAACAGCAAGAATGTATGAGGATCAACTATGAAAGGCTGGGTTCTTCTCAGCAGTTCAGCGATTCAAAGCAATCCCAATAGACTTTGGACAGAAAATGCCATCTGCAACCAGAAAAAGAACTAAGGAGAATAAATGTAAATCAACACATGCTATGTTCACTTCTTTTTTCTGTTTTTTTCCTCTCCCATGGTTTTTCCCTTTTCATCTGATTTTTCTCTTCTAATATCATTCATAAAGCAATGTGTATTAAAATAAATTTTAAAAATGCATAAAATAAAATTTGTTTTTTTTCAAACTTATCCAGTTCTGGATAAAAAATTAATTTACAGCCTATATAAGAATAGTATAGTTTATATCCAGAAACCAGGTGGCCCACTGGATGGAACACTACAATTAGGATCAGGAAAACTCATCTTCATGAGTTCAAATTTAGCCTCAGGCATTTACTAGCTGTGTAACTCCTGGGTAAGTCCCTTAACTCTGTTTGCCTGTGTAAAATGAGATGTATAAAAGAAATGATGAACCATTTCAGTATTTTTTTCCAAGAAAAGCCCAAAATGAATTGCAAAGAGTCAGAAAATGGTAAAACAATTGAACTATAACAATGTGCTTAAAGGCCAAGTTTCACAATAATGCACTCTGGCAAAATGGAAGAATTTCTTCCCCATTCCTTCAAGTATTCAATCCAGTGGCACTGATCTATTGACTATTCTACAAAAAAATATAATATTTATGCAAATGTAGCACTTAATAAATGTTTATGGATTCATTGATTAACTCATTAACAGTCAAATTGATTAAATGGTGACCAGTACAGAAATCTCCAGGTATGGCTACCATCTTTCCATTCCACCTCATTTGGGGAGTCTGGATTGGCAAGATGTCAAGCCAATTGATACCTGAGGTCTGATTGACAACCCGCCAGCTCTCACTGAGCTGCATAATAAATAATGAGACACTATAGCAATGTCTTCAAACCCAAGAGAATCTACATGCTACTAGTAATGAAAAATAAAGAATAAGGTCTCAATTAGAAAAACAAATTATTCATTCATGTTAACAATGCCTTAAAGACAATATCTCATCATAATTCTGATAGGATAGTTCTTATTTCTAGTATTCTCAAGAATTAGATAGTTCTTAAGACCAGAGGTTTAGGCCATCCAAATTATATTGGCTAACCTTGACCTCAACCTACTGATTGAAGTTTCACATTCATTTATTTATTTCTCCTGAAAGTTTGTTTGTTCCTAACCCCAAAAACCTGTCCCTTTGACACTGAAAATATGTTGACTCTCTAAATATCCTCTTCTATTTTGTAGATTTTCCCCCATCTCTTCCCGAAAGAAAACAAACAAACAAACAAAAACCTTTTAGTGTCTTTTAAGGGATGAAGAACTAGAAGAGAAAATAGCGGCTATTGGTGTTAGTGAGAAATGCTTTTCAGTTTATGACCTTGGCTTAGGGTATTATTGACTGATTCCCAGAAGCCCAATCAGTGGCCCTCAGTTACCTCCTTTGTAAAAGGAATGAGGTATTTGTAGTAAAAGCAGACGAAGCGTCTTCCTCATGTCGGTCTTCTGGTCTCGTTACATAAATATGTAGGAAGAGTAGGTGGGAAAAACAGCTGGCCTGAAATGTGTCTTGAGACTATATACTCATCAGTTGACATGAAAATGTCAGCTATTATCGCCCCATGAACTTCAAGCCAGATTGATCATATAGATTATAAATGGCTGAGGAAATGTGGCTACTGCTCTGCTCCGACACCACCATTTTCTCTTGGCTCCTCAGCCTTCTTTGTGCACAGTTGACTCGGAGTAAAGGCTGAATAATAATCATTGCACACTCAAATGGAGAACTGTGGAATGATTTAAGTTAATTGAGTGAAAAATTCATAGCTCCCTATGGCAGCCGGATTTTTTTTATGGCAGCAGATTGTAATGTCAGCGAAGTGAGTTATTACTCAGGTTTCCATATGTATGATGCCAAGATTAATGAAAATGTCACATCACACGGCGTGTAATGTTGCTTTCCAAGAGGACAATACAACAACAGGCGAAGCTGTAATTAAAATGATGGCCCGTCAGGTTCGGGTTTCTGAGGGCTCTGCCGCTTTGCCCAGGACCTGCGGACCTCGGCTCCCAGGGACCACTTTCCCACTACTTCAGGGGAAGGGAAACTGTAAGTGGCAGAGCTCGGGCAGAACAGATGTTCCGTGAAGCAGAGAGACGTCAACGGTGTGAGAAGGATGGTCAGGAAGGCGTCGTGGGCCCAGGGTAATTAGAAATGGCAAAGAACCCTTGCTACCCTGAGAAGGCAAACGTGGATGCAAAGGCTGGGCTATCCCTCCCAGCACAGAGCAAAAGCCCACCCCGAATCTTACAGGAATCTTGTTCGTTTCCTCCCACGTCATGGACTACTGCACACAGAGCGAAGCTTTAAATAAAGCAGACTCTGAACCTGGGCTGCCTCTACCTCTCATCTTCTCTTTTGCCAGGGAAATACTAGTCTGGGCCCCCCCTTCCCTACACCATCTCTCTACTCTGAAATGGAGAGCCATGTATTGTGCATGGCTTTTCTTTTTAGAATTTACTTCTCACTTAACTACCTGTAGCCTTCTATCAAAATGCAATCATTTTCTCTGGGTAGGTACATTTCTGCAGGGCAGTGGGGATGGGAAGGCACAAAGTGATGCTTTAAAAGAAACCTAGAAATTCTGTTAACAATTGCAATATGATTCAGTTCATCAATTACATAATAAACGACTCTTACAAGGAGGCAATGTGTTAGGTGCAGAGGAAGAGTGATGACCACAATGACTGACAGCCCCTGTCTCAAGAAGCTTTCATGTCAAAGGGCTCGTTCTTCCTTTCTGTTATCATGGGTCAAACCAAGTGGAAACAGGGAGAATATTCTCAGTGACTTGGTTTGTCTGCATCTTTGTTTGAATGAGTTCTTTATGTTAAAACAAAAAAGATGTTCTGAAAGGAAGGAAGAGGGAGAAAAAAGAAAGGAACAAAAGAAAAGAAACCAGCAAGTGAAAATTCTCTTCTGATTGTGGCCACTACTCACAAGAAAACTCATATGGAAAATAGTGTGACTCTTGGAGAGAAGGATACTTCCCTCCAGATGGTTTTGTGATGTGGAGGAGAACATGGAATCAAGTCTAGATTTTTAACAAGAAGATTTCACAGATTCAGAGAAAGCATGGCCTACAAATGCATGCCCAAGAGCTCTCCAGGGATAGTCATTAAAAAGACCTGAGAGAAATCATCCTAATCAAGATGAAAGGGGCAGTGGTTATCTAAAAGATAAAGTAGACTATAAAGGTAGCCCACTGACCAGATCAAATTTTATTAAGGCAAGTAGAAAAGGAGGAGGAGGGGGAAGAAGAAGGAATAATAATAATAAGAGGAGGAAGAGGAAGAAAAAGAGGAAGAGGAAGAGAAAGAAGAGGAGGAGAGGGATGAGAAAGAAGAGGAGAAGGAAGAGGAGGAGTAGAAGGAAGAAAAGGAGAAAGAGGAGGAGAAAGAGGAAGAAGAGGAGGAGAAAGAAGAAGAAGAGGAGGAGAAAGAAGAAGAAGAGGAGGAGAAAGAGGAGAACAAAGAGGAGGAGAAAGTGGTGGTAAAAAATTTTCTGGCCATGTAAAGCTGCTACTAAACACACACACACACACACACACACACACATGTGCGCATACATGAACAGAATAAGTTAATTCTGACAAAGAAGATGACGAGGGCCATTGTAAATTCCCTCCCTCCCTTCCTCTCTCCTTCCTTCCACTGTACTGGAGAAGAAGGAATGCTCAGAAAGGATCATTGCCCAGTGACCCTATACTAACTGTGATAAAGAAAGAGCAACGTTGTTTTATTTTTCCTTTCTTTTTCTTCTTTCTTTCTTTCTTTTTCCCTTTCTTTCTTCCTATCTCTTTCTTTCTCTAAAGAGGATAACTTATGGATTAAGAGGACAGAGAACAAATAATTCTAAATCAGACAGATGATATTCATGATAGATAAGTGAAAGGGAAAGGACATCTACATGTTCTCAAGTTAAAAAGTCACTCTTGGTCCAATCAGTTTCATCCTTGGGTTCCAAAGGAAACTTTGAGCTGTTATAAAAGAAATCTTAAAGACTATGGGAAAATTGGGAAATTATTACAGAACTGAATGTACCAACTGCAAACACTGACCACCTTTTCAGAAAAAGGGAAGAGAATTGGGCCTTGAATGCAATTCTTGAGAAGCAAAGAATTTCTTAATATTTGGTGGGAATCTATAAATGGAAGCCATGGTCACCAATAATCATCATGGCCTTATCAGTATCATTTTATGCCAGAATCACCTTATTTTCTGTTCAAAATGGCAAATCAAGAGAAAGAACAGTTAAATGGCATGGGTGTAGATTACTCAGATTAGAATCAATATCTGGCATTATCCTTGTCACAAAGTTGGAAGGCTGTGAACTAGATGAGAGCAGCATTAAATGGACTTGAAAGTGATTACATTTTCAGAACCAAGGAAGGACCATTAGTGGCTCCAGATCAATTTCAGTCTGTGAGGGCTTCCTTGGGGTGAATACTTGGAGGATGAGTGTTGAGAACTATGCTGTTTATCATTTTTATCACTGACTTGGAAAACAGATGTCATAATTCTCCAAGTGGTAGACGACATAAACCTAGGAACTCCATCTCGCACATTAGATATCATAGTCAAGATCTAAAATGGTGTCAGCAGGTTAGAAGATTTTAATCCACTAAAGATGAAGTTTAAAGAGGTAAATGTCAAGTTTAACATTTGGGTTCAAGGAATCAATCTCACCACCGCCAGAAGCGAAGCACAGGAGTTTATATGAAATTCCTTTAGGAATTTTAGTGAACTGCAAGCATGATGTTCATCATATCATGGTTCCTATGACTTGGAAGTCAAGAAAGTGGATATGCTCTGTATGAACTCAACTGGAGTGGCCAGGACCAGCAAGCTAATGGTACAATTCTCCTGGCCAGGTCTTTTCCAGAGAATTGTGTTTATCTGGGATAACACCTTTTAGGTAAGAAATTGATAAATTAGTAAGACGACAACGCCTTCTCTAAGGAGTGATCCTTAGGCCTTCTTCTCAGGCCTTGACTGAAGATATTTAGCCTGAAGAAGATGAGACTTAAAGAGGACTCAATTTCTTCCTTTAAGGATCTGAAAGTTTGTCATATTATTACAGAGGGACAATTGTATTTTTGACTGAGGGGCAATGATTGGGAGTATAGAAAGGAAAATTTGTGTTCAATATCAGGGTTCAAGGAAACACATTTTCTAATAATTAGGATTAACTAATGTGAACTTCCTTTGGAGTAATCTATTCTCTCTCTCTTTCTCTCTCTTCCTTTGTTTCTGCTCTGTCTCTCTATGTCTCTGTCTCTGTCTCTCTTCCTTTCTCCATCTCTCTCCCTCTCCATCCCTCCCTCCTTGTCTACCTCCTTCTCTCTTTCCCCCTACCAAAGTACAAATAAAAATTGTACATAAACTTGTCTGATGTTCTGTAAAGCAGAATCTAGTTTATGTATGTGTTGGGATAATTAGTAGATAGATGATAGAAAGTTTTAATAAACAAACCATTGAAAGGGATATAAAGACAGATAGATGATATAAAAAATTTTAACAGCCAAGACAGTCTCTGTCACTGAAGAACTTCCTTTGCCATTGGCAAAGACAAAATATAAAGGGAGCAGAGGAGAAAGGAGGAAGGGAAAGTGGCACATGTGGTGCCATGGCACAGTGGTGTCTGAAAAGTAACAAAGAGATCAGATTTCAAACAATCAATGGTAAATGTCCTTTATATGTTCCCTGACATCCAGGGGCAGAATTCTACCTTGTGGTGAGAAGGGGATGCAGATGCTGACTGGAAGGCCAGCAGGATGGTAGCAGGTACCAGGGACAAGGAGGCTAGAATGTTGTGGGTGCAGTTAGCAGGATTTGACTTTAATCCTGCCTCAGATACTAATGACTGTGATCCTGGGCAATTCACTTATCCACTACCAGGCTTAGTTTACTTATCTATTAAGGAGACTCAACATAGCACCTGCTTAATAGTATTACTGTAAGGATCAAATAAGATAACAGAAAATGAAGTGCTTGGCAAACCTCGAAGCACTACATACACACACTAGCCATGTCGGGGAGGGGGAAGGAACAAGCATTTACATTGCCTCCTTTGAGCTAAAGCACTACACTAAGTGCCTCACAAATAAATGGGCAAGGAGTGATGTGGAAACATGGATTCAGGCAAGACCAGGAGAAAGCTTCCCTAAGGGAACCTGGCCTCCCAGGGGTTGTGAGGGCAGGGACTGAGGACGATCTCAAGAGCACAAGAAGCAGGCAGAGGAAGGGAGAGAAGAGGGAGGTGGGCTGCCAGTCCATTCTGACTGTGGGATAACCCAGTTCTGAGCTTCCTGAGAGCAGACACTGATGGATGATATTCTTGCTAAGCTTCCCAGGACCAAGTTCCTACTGAGGCTGTCAGAAAGATTTGTGAATTTTTAGTTATTCTGCTGTGGTGGTTTTCTCCTACAATGTGCGAATCAGTAGGATTTTGCTTCAGATTCTTAACTGAAACTCGTAGCTACTGAATTTTTAATGACTTCTCATCATCAGGCCAGATTGCCAGTCAAGCATCTCAGTGGCCCACGTTTGGAAAACATGCTTGGAAGGAGGCTGTTGAATTTTTTTTTTCCTGGAATGAGTTAAAATCTCTCTCTTTGGAAGACAGAGTAAGTGAGAGGGGAAATTGCTACCCCCCCCTGACAAATCACAATGTGTCAAGAAACCCACATTTCCTGGCCCTTTACATTACCTCTCACTTCCACTTCCCATATGACGAGAGCCTTCTTTTTATGATGGTCAGATTCATGCTCAGCACGCCTTCCAAAGACTCAAAATCTCCCCCAGACTTGGCACCCATAAATGGGGCCAGTTATAATATACATTGACTAGAGATAGGAAAAAGCTCTTTGGCGAGTCTCTTTGCTTAGACAACGTATTAACCTGATGCTAGTGATTACAGTCTTTGCTCGCTAAATTTGACACTCTTCCAGGTGTTGCTGGGCTCTAATCTTTAGGCTTTCAAGTTAAATTTTCCATAATAATCTTTTTTTTCTAACTGACTCAGAACTGCACATTATAAAAGGCATCATTAAAATACAGAGAATGTGGCTCCCCAAAGGAAGGTGCTCAGAGAACACCATAACTAACATTCTGAAATTCCCCTAGGATCATGCGAAATATTTAATTGGTTATCCTTTAATTAATATCCACCCAGTAAATCTTCTGCAATCTCCACGGGATTACCGTTTCCTTTCAAGGACTGATGAGCCCACTTTTTATCTCCATTATGCAATGGCCTTCCATTGCATGTCTTGGACAAACTCCAGATTGGAAGAAGAATCCTCAGCTCTATGAGGCCAGAATAGGATTACAACAACAAACTGGTTTTCCTTTTCTGTTATTTATCAGAAAACTGTAGAATTCGGTATTCTGGAGCTTTCTAAGGTTTCTTTAAAATCATGGGGGCACTCTTGAAATTCCCTTCTCTAGGAGGAAAAAACACCGCTGAGAAATGGGACAATTCATGTGTTTGTGGATTGTAGAACATGCTTACCAAGGTGATCCTGGGACGGGCGTGGATGCCACAGGTTTATTGCCTCTAGGTGAGCTCTCATCTCCATGCATTAGTAGAGCAGGGTCCTTTACACAGAAAAAGAAGGATATTGGTAAAGAGGAGAAATTAGCACAAACACAGGTGATGTTATGCCTGAAGAACAATGCCATGCTCTCATAAAACAGGCTAAAGTAGCATCTATGAAATCATGGTTCTCAGCCCAGTCACAGCAAATCAGAAAGCACAACTCGTCAAGGACGCCACAACCATCCGGGGAACAACACCTTGTAAATATTCCAGGCAAACTTATTTTTTAAGTCATTGGCAGGAATTATCTGGATTGGCAGTGCAACGCTGGGAATGTCTCTCTGGAAATGGAGAAAGCCATTGCAAGCCTGGAATTCTCTGGGGATGTCTTAATGCTTTCAGAACAGAAAGGAACTTGGAATTCAGCCTCCAAAGGATATGGAGTTTAGTGGCCCAGGAAATGAAGTTGGCACTAAACACTCAGCCTTGAAGCAGCCAGGCTTCCATAACATAAGTGGGCAAAGAATGGTGAGATGACCCTGAAGTTACCTCCATGATAAAAACAAAGTGCAGTTGCCGCTTCAAAAGCAAACTGATCAAAGGCATAAAAAAGCCAAACAGAAAAACAGACCGAACCCAAAATCTCAGTAGGGATGGACTCCATCAAGACAAGTGCATTGCCAACATCCACCTCCCTCCTGTCAGCCCTTCAGGAGAATCCTGAGAAGAAGGTTGATTTCCGGGAAATCTCTACAACATGGCAAGCATAAGAAATGGGAAATACCAAAGGAAGGTCATGAAAATGGGCTGCATCCCACCCTGTCTTGGCTCTGAAAGGAACCATAAACAGATTAAAACAAGTTATCCCTTATAGATCTCTTCATTTCAGTTCAAATCTGCCTTAAAAGACTGTCATTATCAAGGGGCAAGCAGTAGAAGATCAAGGTCTTGGATAAAATGTAAAGGAGTCTTTGACTTAGTATAAATGTAAATAGTAAATAATCTGGTATTGCCATCTACCTAGAAATCCCCTTTAGTCATAGAGACAGTTTTTCATTAAAATGTTTTATAAATGATACCTAAGCCCAGGGAACATACCTAAGCCCCATTTCATTTTAAAATATATTGAACTTTCTAGATATGATAAAATGAATGCCTTTCTATCCTATGGGTGATTCAAGATTTTTAGATTTTAAAGAAAAATGTATTTAAATTTTCCTCTTAGACTTAAATAAATCAAAGTTCCTAAAGGGAACATAAAATAGGAATCAAAGCAAAAACAACAAAGAGATTAAAATATGGACATATTTTATTCTAATCTTAAAATGGAGGAATCTAAAATCATCTATGAAGAAAATTTTATTTTATAAAATATTCAAAGGTCAATGAGGTTCTAAGGGAAGCAGCTGGTGACACTGTGAATGGAGCAGCAGGCCTAGAAGCAGGAAAACTTGAGCACAAAACCAGTCTCAAGCTCTCACTAGCTGTGGAATCCTGGACCCATCACCTAACTTTTTTCTGCCTTAGTTTCCTTAACCATAAAATGGGGATTCACCAGCATCTTACTTCCCAGAATTGTCATGAGGATCAGACATGCTACATGGGATGCTATTTGTGCTAGCATTTAGCTCAGAGCCTGCCACAAAATAGAGGTGCTCCTTTTAAAAATGCTTATTTCCTTTATCCATCGATCATGCGTCTCGCAAGAGGGTACAAATTGTGCAAATGGCAGAGAGAGGATTCGGTGATTTTTTAAGACAGGCAGGAGGCACCACTTGGCTTGGCATTTTGGCTGCCTGGGATTTTATGTGTTTTGGACATATTGGTAATAAAAGTGGTTAAACTTGCTATCAAAATAACGCTTCATTATGAAGTAATAAACATCTTCCAGATACAATGAACAAGAAATTATTTATTAAAAGCAGGAGAAAGGTTATTTGCTTTAATTAACATGGGATGTGGGTATAGATGTTTATTCAATGCTTCTAGAGAAATCACCCATTGGAGAGAAAGAGAAAAAAGAGGTAATTTGCTATGATGTTTGTGATCAATGTCTGTCCTTTAACATCAACATTAACGATTTAGAAGTAGTAATTATGGGCACATATGATGTTAAATGGAGAATATTTATGAATACAAGTGAGAATAGAAATATTCAGGAAATGGACTGAAAAGGGAAAACATACCAAAAAATCATGTGAATATTTTTAGGGAAAAATGACATCTTATTAGAAACAACTAGGAAGAGAAGTGACAGATAAAAGATACAGTATCTTCTGTGTTTCAAATATGATGATGAAAACACTTCTTTTGGATTGCACAGAGGGGATAGAGCTTTTTTTTTTCCCTTGAAGAGAAGGGAAGATTCTACTCTCTTGTAAAATATTTGTAAATAAAATGCAAATGCAATTCTAAGATCCTCCATTTGCAAAAGGATTAATCAGCTGAGCAATCACCAAGAGGAAAAGGCATGGACTGCTTTCCCCTCTTCTTTCTTTTCTCCCTCCCCTTCCCCTTTTTCTCTCCTTGGCAGTGGCCAAAATGGCCAACTGGTTGTCCACATACTTGTGAGACCGGCCTTTTAAGAAAGGCCCAGTCTTGTGCTCAGAGCTTCCTCAATGCTTCCCAAGGGGCTACATCCACACAGAGTTTGTATACTGCTCCCTGGCTCCCAAGAAGCAGCTTCTTCCCCAGGAAAATGTAATGAGAGCAACACTCATTAAAGACTACTGGGGACATATGTGTGTCTACAGGTAAATCTTTTTAATAATTAGAGCTGCGTTAAAGTGGAATGGTGCCCTCAAAGGGAGGGTGATCCATTCTTCAAGTGACTTGTAGAAGGCAGCTAGCCTTGAAATCAGGAAGACCTGAATTAAAATCCAGACTCAACCATTGTGTGACTCTGAACAAATCATTTAATCTGTTTGTCTCAGTTTCCTCATCTGTAAAATAGGGATAATAATAGCACCTACTCCTCTGTAAAATCAAAGTGATAATAATGGTAAATTGCTTAGCACAGTGCCTGGCAGATAGTAAATGTTAAATAAATGGAAGCATTATTAGCTACTAGGAAAGAATCTTGTCTAGAGGTCAAATGGAAAAGATAGGCACCTAAACTATGTGATTTTGAAATCTTCTTCCTAGGCACTAAGGTCTATATGTGAAACTTGCATCCAATCATGTTTGTTCTTCCATGTACCTGTGGGATGGAGGGTGTGGGTACTAAATGCCAAGTAGCTGCTTTTTCCAGCTTCTGTTGCACAGAAATCAAGTGGAACTTGTGAGATTCTTTGATTGTCCACTGTATCTGATTCTTATTCTCAATATTTTGGTGGAGATGACCCATCCCTGTTCTTTCCCCCTTATTATATTTAATATTATTAAAATTATATTAATAATTATAATAAATAATAATTATATTAATAATAACTCCCAGAATCCTTGCTCTGAAAAGGAGAGATTTTGTGCAAATATTTTTGGGTTGCTGTTGTTATTATTTATTTGATCATTCGTCATTTTATCTATTTGTTTGTTTGTTCATTTATTTTGCCAAAAATCAAAGAAGGAAACTTGAAATAGATGAAAGTTGCTGGTTCGACATTGAAGGAATTCAACATTCTCAAATAAATAAAGAAGTTCAAACTCATGAATTGATAAACAAACCTTCTCCTCGCGGTCTTGAGCTTGAAGCTGTCTCTCTGTGTGTAATATCAGTGTTGGGGGACAAGAGGATCTTCCAGGCTCTTTGCCTTTATCTGTAAATGGACAACAATGACATTACAAAGGGCTATGAAGTGTTTGAATGATTGGATGAATTTTCTTTGTATTAACTCAAGGTCCCCCAAAACAAACCATGCTGTCTTCATTCAGGTCATTATTCCCACTCTTCCCTCTAAAGCAGGGAACAACCCTGAGGATCTGAGAAGCGATCCTTTCCCTCAACTTACTTGCACTTTACTTCAGGCAAGCACCTCCAAACTCAGTGTTTTTTCTTCCTATCTTCCAAGCGCTTCCTTAGATCTATTTTTCCTAATTAAAACACGGATTTGTCTTAATTCCATTCTGGCACACAGTAAGTACTTAATAAATGATATGTCGACCTGCTCCACTCAGATGTGATACAAAAGCTCCTTTTAAAATTTGGATTTTGTAATAAATGTTGAATGTTACCCACTTAAGAAGCAGCAACATCAAATTTTCAGGTCACTATTGGTTTTATTTCCTTTGATAAGAATGAGCATAGCATGATAGAAAGAGCAAGGACCTTATATTACTTAACCTTTCAAGGCTTCAGTTTCCTTATTTCAAACATGAAGAGATTCCTTATAATTTTGATGTGTTATAAACCTATTGCATACATGTTTTAAAGACAAAATCATAGTTGTGCATCAGAAAAAAATATTTTTTACGTTACAGGAGAAAATTTTTAGCTTCTGCAATTTAGTGGAAATGTAAGATCTGTATTCATAGCAAAAGCCTTAGAGAGGATTCATGAAAATGAAAATGTTCTTTTCTAGGGACTCCACCTGCACGGTGCTAGTGAGGCGCCAACACAGCATTAACTCATAAAAGAGGAACAAGCCAGTGCATACTTAAATTTCAGACCCTGGGCCGGTGCTAATGAGAGAAGGGTTCCCTGAAGGTGATGAATTGTAGTCATGCTGTCTATTCATTCCATAAAGCCAGAAGGCAAAAAGGAATCCCAGTCAGATGGGGAAAAAGCACAGATACTAGCTTGGGAGAAGTAAGACTTGAAGGAACATCTTCTATGTTTAAAACAAGAAAGAAGATTTCCTCAAAAACTTGGTCATCTTCAACTGCACGCATTGTCAAGCAGTCTGCAGGCAGTGGCTACACTGATACCAATTATAGAGAATAAGAAGGGAAGGAAATTCTATGAAGAATATAAAATGAAAAATTCGGTGCATTCAATAAAAAAAAATAGGCTTAGGAGAGAGTGGGAACTGTAGTAGAAATTGTGGCTCAGGCCCCTAAAAGAGAGAGGAAAAGGCCATGCACTAGACAAAAATTAATGCTTATATAAAGCATGGCAACTTCCTTTCATAACAGATTCAGGAGGAGGAGGAGTCAGAGCTAAGTAGTAGATATGGACCAGTGAGTTCATGCAAATTCATCCAGTCTACATCATCTAGCCCACATACACACCTAACTTCATTCCTAACCCAATTGTACCCTTGCACTATCTTGCTACTTCCCCTGTCCCCTGCCAAACATCTACTTTTTATCTCCTGCTCTGGCCATAATGATCAAGACTACCATCATAGCTTCTGAAATAGTCAGAAAATAATTGTCCAATGGCTCCATTCACCAAACACAAGAAAATGCCCCCTTCCCCTAAACACTGTTCTGTCTCTATAGCTTTCTCTTGGGGGTAGAGCCTATCCCACTTTTGCACATCCATTCCTGGCACTTAGCATTGAGTTTAAAACATTATCAATTGTAAATAGTCTATTTGTTTTCTCTTATTCAATTAACACAATTCTATAAATTTATAATTTAATTCATTTATTCATTCATATACGCACACAAGTGATTATATTTTAAGACGTGAAATTATTTGCTATCCTCATGGGAAGACATATTTCAATCATTTGTCTCTGCATAGTAAAGATAATGACTAGTTAAAGAAAGAATCAAAACCAATACCAAGAGAGACTCCTGTTTCCCAAAATAAGAATATATCAGCACTGACATATTAAAAAAAAAATGCTGACATTGGAAATGGAAAAGGGATGGAAGAACAGATATCAACCTTGATTACATCCACTGCCTGAGACAGTTTAAGTGATATAAATCAATCAATCATCATAAGACCAAAAATGTCTACAAACTGTCAAAAACTTGAAGTGTTCCATTTTCCATGGCAATCAAAGAGTTTAACAGAAAAAAAAAAGCAATATTGCTTCTTAAACTGTTTCCAAAAATCATAGAGGAGGATTGATCATAGAGAGCCATGAGTTGTACTGCTTCATAAGTCAATAAGAAACAATGGAGTAAAAAATACGATTATATAAACCTAGACAAATGATCCAAGTAAGTAAAAACATACTAAGGACAGTTTAATATCTGACACCCTAGATGATTAAATGAATCAAGTGATTTTATAGGAACCAAAATAACATTTTATAGAACTTCCAAAATTCACCATAAGTAAAAGATTGGTGGGGCTAAGTTAACCAAAAATTTACCTGATAAAAATGTGGAGTTTTAGCAGACTACAAGCTCACTAACTATCAAGTGTGCTATAGGGTAACCAAGCATTCTAATAGAATTTGAGGCTATGTTAAGTGTAACTTAAAGAAATAAAGAAACAATAAGTGCACTGTCCTAAGTTCTGATCAGGTGACATGTAGAATGTAGCATGCAATTAAGCATGGCACTTTAGGAAGGGCATTAATAATCTGGAGAATAACTAGAAGAGGATTACTAGAAGGACCTGGGTAGGTTTGGGAGAGATAGATTTGGGAAAATTATAATGGAAGTCTTGATACCTGAAAAGTTATGACATGGAAAGAATATCAGACATTCAATTTGATCTTAAAGTACACCATTAGAAGCAATCATAGGCATTATAAGTAGAAATTAAGATGGATGGAGAAAAAAACAAAATTAATTCAAAATTATTAGAGGTTCCCAAAAGTATGATGGGCCATTTTGGGAGAGAATGAGTTTTGTCAATGGTCTATGCAATGAATCCTTTTTTTCCCCAGATATAACAAGAACTATTTTTAACTCTGGGGTGGACATGATGTTTGTATATTTTCAATAACAATGGAATTGTTTAATCTGGAATATCAGGGGTCATATAAGGAAGTAGAACTAACATGACAGTAAACTAATGAGAAGAAAAATGGAACCTGGCCACATGCAAACATTGGCATCCCTGGCCACCGGGGACACACAATATTTAGTGAAGACTTAGGGTATCAATCTCTGAAATGGCTGAAAGATCTGAGGACCCCAAACAATGAGAAAAGGAAATCGCAGTAACTAGAACTTCTCCCTAAATAAGGCAATAAAAGAAAGCATTGATAACTAGCGATATAAATGCCGGTTCCTCCCTATCTACAAAGTCTTGGATAGAATTAAATAAATCTCTGAAACACATGTGATAAGGAGGCTTGCACAGAAGCTATTCTAGGGAAGAGCACATTGTGACCATCACAAATGACTAGAAGATATAAAGATCACAATTTAATTAAAAATAAAGCAGAAAACTTTGTATATCAGAAAGCAGCATCAATCTCCTCTTTAACAAGATGCATCTTTTGTATATGACCAAATTCTATAATAGTCCAAAGATATCTGCTTTCATCCTGATTGTTGCTCTAGTGTGGAATCAAAAGAAAGCAACATTTCCTATGTATAAGCAAGTTCTCCAGATATTCCTCCTCAAGGTGACTGGATTCTGCTTGGATTCCGGAACTTTCACTTTCTGGAAAGCAAGAGGATTGAGGGTCTGGGTCTGGGAAGACCGAGGGAACTTTTGCTGAATAGGAACTTCAGACCCATTTGTGCTACTGAGATGTGGCCCTGAGCAGAAGGAACCAGCATACTGGATAAATGCAAAAGCAGCAGGTCAAGAAAGCTGCACTCTCAGAAGGGGGATAGATCTGAGTTTGGGGTTCCTGGTCAGAGGAGAGAGCTAAAGTGAAGCCAGATGCACTATCCCTGTCCCTACCCCCCAGATTAGAGATGCTTACACTAATAATCCTCATTAATAAAAAAAAAAAAAAACCAACCATAGAAACTTACTTCGGGATTAGGAAAAATCAGGGGTCATCTTCAGAAGAGAACAGTGAAATTGGGGAGTTAAAGAATCTTCTCTTCCCCAAAGAGAAATGCTAAATGGCTATCTGCACAGAAAAAATTTATAGAAGAACTCAAATAAAAGACTTTAAGAACTTAAAAAACCCTTAAAATTAAAACAAAATACTTAATAGGAATTTTTTTAAACTTAAGAACCATCCAAGAAAAACAAGAAGATTGTAAAAAAAGAAAGCTAACTAACTGGAAAAGGAGATTGAGTCTTAAAGAAGAAAATAATTCTTTGAAAATTAGAATTGAACAAGGAAATTCAGAGAAGCTATAAGAGATTGAGAAATAACAAAACAAAATATAAAGAATGAAAAAAAAAGGAAGAGAATGTGGAACATCTTTTAAAAAAATAAACAGATCTGGAGAACAGATCAAGAAGAGAAAACTTAAGAATAATTGGACTACCTGAAAGCTGTGACCACACACATACTATAAAGAGTACAGCACCCTCCAAAATCTAAAAAAAAAAAAATAATAATAATGAGGGAGGGAATAGGATAAGGTGGTGATATAGTAAGGTTTGTAGCTTTATGATAGTGAGACAAAATATGTAGATTAATGGGAAAGGCATAAAGAATGGAAAGGGTAGCCTAGAATAATATGGGGTACAGAAGGGCATTTAGATTAATTGGAGTGAGATAAGGTATGTACATTAATGAAAATGGGGTAAAGAGGGAAGAAAAGGGTGGGAGGAGAATATAAAAAAGAGAGACATGGGTAGAGGGAGGACAAGGCAAGTTAAGGAGCAGAAATAAAGTAGAAGAGTTAGCCAGAATAGGAAATAAGAGACACAAACAGTATAATGAGATTCAGGAGTTGATTTGTGTGTGTGTGTGTGTGTGTGTGTGTATGTGTGTGTGTGTATGTACTGGTGTTTAATTGTAGCCTGCATGGAGGAGATGAGAAGGATGAAAGAAGAAAAAGATGAAAGTATAAAGTAAAAAGTTCAGAGCAGAGAATAGAATAATAATCCACAAGATGCAAAGAAAAGATAATCATGAATATAATGTCTTCTATTATGATATATTTTTTCTGAAATGGATTTTTTTCTATATTTTGAATGCTCTCTGATGTTCTGCTGGGCACATGACAATATTTTGTTTTTAATTTCTTTTTTGTGTTTTTTCTATTTTTCCTTTATCTTGAATGTAATTTTAAATATTTAATTTTTTAAAAAATATCTATATTCTATAGGTATCCACAAAAAAAATCACCTAGAATAATGAGTGTGAAGCTGGCCATGGAGTTAGGAAGACCTGAGTTCAAGATAATGCATGCTTCTGTGTGACTGAAGACCAATGCATCGCCAATCTGATTGTATATATTGTACATGTATATCAGTTACCTGATAGCTCTCTGCAATAAATTATAGACTAATTGCTCCTTTCCATTAATATGGATATAGTCTCCTATAACAATGAATAAGAGAATTAGCCATTATTAAGCCCCAATTACAAGACAAGAACTAGGAAGACAGTTTCCTGAGTTCAGATTTGGTCTTAGATATTGATTAGTTGTTCCAATCGCCTCAGTTTCCTCATCTGTAAAATGACCTGGGGAAGAAACCGGCAAAACCCTCCAGTATCTCTGCCAAGAAAACCTAGGTGGGTTTTCTGAAAACCTACGTGGGTCATATTCGACTGAAATATGACCAAACAACAGTGCATGGTGGGCATTGCACTTCCCAAATATCATCATCTCCTTTGATCCCAACAACCACCCTGGAGGCGGGCGCCATGATTATCTACTTTTCTTCATTCAAGGAAACTAAGCTGATATATTGAATAACTTGCCCAAGATCACACAGCTTAGAAATACCTGAGGCTAGATTTGAACCCAGGTTTCATTGACACTGGCTTCAGCACTCTGTCCCTTAAAAGATTTAGCTGCCCTCATTATAATCATAAAACAGAACATAAAACTCCTATCTATGTAAACTGACCTGCTGACATAAATATGCACTTATACTCACATCCTCCCCTACATAGATACAAACACATCCCCCCACTCTCTGTGAATTGCTCCTGGGGATGGCAAAAGTCTATGGCATCCCCTGAAATGTTTCATTAATAGACACTCTTTATTAAGGCCCATGGATTGCACAGCCATTGCTGAGGTGTATGGAAAACCAAAATAGCCTGGGTCTTTTCTGTTCCAAGCTGTGTCACAGGATGGGTATTGCTGCTTCCAACCCCTCCTAGCCCTTGCCTTGCTTATAATCTCTTTGCTTCGCCTTCAAGCTCAGATAATGTTATCATAAAAGAATCCCTGGAGGAGAAATGAGGAATATTTTATGAAAGTGAAAAATCAACAACTTGGGAGCTGTCAATGCAAAAGGACTGAGCCGAGCGAGCCTGGTACATAAAATGCTCCCCACTACGAGCCGACAGGACTCTAATATGTTCTCTGTGAGATTTATCGATTGATCAATCCCAGCGACCCAATGGGAAGGGCCTCCAGATGGCTCCCTGCCCATCTGCCTCATGATCACACCCAGAGAACTAGAAAACAGTGGAAAGGTCACCCGGAAATTTGATTGGGGAGCTGAAAGCTTGCTCAAGAAAATAGACTCGTCAGTTAGTCCACAAGTATTTATTTTATGCCTACAAAACACTACGGCCAGACGGGATTCATTCAGAGATAAAGTGAAGGAAAGCTACCTTTAGAGCAATGTCAACAGTTCAGGCTGGGGACCGTGATACACTTTGATATGGGAGGGGAGGACAGGAGAGGACAGGGGACGGTTACTTTAAGGGTGGACTTAATGCTTATATTTATAGGAATCAGAGAATGTAAAGGGGCAGTGACGTGGCACAGTGGGTAGGGGCACCATAGTGCCCAGGGCTCTGGACCTGGGGTCAGGAAGAAGCATGCCTGAGACATTTCCTGGCTGTGTGACGCTGGACAGGTCATGTAACCCTGTCTGTTTCAGTTCCTTATCTATAAAATGAGCTGGAGAATGAAATGGCAATTCATACGGTGTCTTTGCTACAAAAACCCTTAATGGAGTCACAGAGACACAGACAAAATTGAAATGAACAACTGGGGAAAAATGTAAGAAACAAAGTAGAAGGGACAGGAAAAACAAAAGAAAATTTCTTTTAAAAATAACAATAAAAAAGATTGATCAATTTTAAACTTGTCATTCAAGTATAAAATTCCCACATTAAATACTTCCATCCACATGGCAATTCCTTACAAAGAGAGTTTTCTTTTGAGCAATATAAGAATGATCGGGATCCATAGTTCTCCTCCATTTCCATGTTTCCCATTCCTTGTGCCCTTACATAACTGCATTGATTCTCTTAATTATTCAGGACAAAGTAAGTAACATATGTAGTCCCATGTTCTAGAACTGAAAGGAGCTTTGGAGACCATTTAGATATACAGAACATATGAAGGTCCTCAAAGTTTTGAGATCTTTTATGGCTTTTGAGCTCCACAGCCTTCTTGTTATTAGGATACTCATTGTTCACATGAGAAACTGAGGCACAGAGAGATCGTATCAGAGCCATTTTCTGGATCACACAGCTATCATGTGGCAGAAACAGGTTCTGAACCAATATCTTTCTTGACATTTGCATAAAAGGAAACAAAGTGGGAGCGAAGAATTGATGTCTACAGAAACTGGCAAAATGCCCAAGGGTTCTGAACTTTGGGAGTAGATAGCAG